>NC_051176.1:29777359-29819266 GCF_013339695.2 Rhipicephalus sanguineus
TTAAGAAACCTAGCTTCGGACTGAGAATCATAGCAATTATTCACAGCCACTAATTTTGTGCTTCTCGCTGTGCACAGGAAAAACCTATTTCAGAGCAAGTGCAATGGGCGGGATTCAGCGAACAGGAAAAATCGTCGAATCTTCACTGAAGTGGAAAGCAAAGCGGCATTTGCTGTAATATGCGGGCACAACATGCCTCCCCACTCCTATTATATGTGAGTTATTTCGTGCGTGTGTGTATGGTAAACATGGAAACTTCGGGAGTGAATGCCAAACACGAAAGCAGTACAAGCGGCGCCCCCTTTTTCTTAGCTCATGAACTCCATGGTTCGCCTCGTGCAGCCCAGTGGTACGCGCGCGGCATCTTGCGGCAAAAGAGACATTCAATATTCTGGGGCCTCCTTGATTCGGGGCGCACGGAGGCCGTGCAATCCACGATCGCAGTGGCCCCAGTTCTTCATCAGGTGGCGCATTCATCGACCCGCGAGGGTGAGGACACTTGCGTATGGCGATACCAATGTAGAGCAATATTCACGAAGGCATCGTGCCCCTTTTAAGCGATAGTTTTGCCTCCGCCGTTTCATAGTCTAAACTCCCGCATACGGCAGCGCTCTAAAGAGAGAACAGTCGTACTGTGTTTCCGCCTTTTTCGCAGTCTCGTTTACTGCGAGTAAAGGTTGCGTTGAGGGACGTTTAATACACATTCCCCAACCCCACCCCCTTTTTTTCAGCATCGACCTCGCTGGGTATAAGCGGGAATAGGAAGCGCTCCCGCATAATCATTATCACATCGTGTCGCTCCCGCCTCCCATCCTATGACGCAGAATGCGCGCGCCGCGCCACGAGCGAATGCCCAGCGACCGGGCAGTGGGGGGTCGCCCTGCTGGAGCGTCACACTTAACATTCTCGCCCCTGTAATCCCTTTGTCGGACGCTCCATCTGGTGTAGCATATCAATGGCGCGCCCCCCCGCGCTATCCGTTTCTGCGGGGCGCCAAAATGGCACGAGGGCAGGGAATGAGGCAGAGTCCTCCTTTCCGTTTGCTGTTTTTCTCTAGCGCGCTCACGGATATAGACGGTTCGGCCATAAATCAACCGAATCGACTCCGCGGCCGGCGCCGGCCCGAGATAATTTACACGCAACGCACTATTTGTCTTCCTCACGCGCGCGGGAAACCGCGCGCGCTTTTGGCCCGATCTCTCCGAGGATTCCCTTCGTTCATGCTCCGCTTCCCGATCGGTTGGCGGCTGCTGCATAGGCGCTAGGTTTTGCGAAACCACGACGGCTCGATGACAGCTATAGGGCTAGCAAGCAGTAGGCACTCATGGACTAACAGACGCATACGTGGCGGCTTAATACAAGTATCCTTCATTGCGCGTCTTCTTCATGCAGCGACTATGCCTATTTATAATTATCGTATTTGTTCGTGAGGAATCGCTTCTCTTTTTTCGTCTCTGAATTATACGATTTTTTGTGGCGCAATCTTTCTGCAACTAATCATCACCATAATATAATTAATGATACTAACAGGAATAAATGTAAGGAACCAATAAAAATTACGAATTGGTGACCAAAATCAGGCACTTCATTTAAAGTTTTCGGAGTTATACTACCAGTTACAGTTTTTTTCGCGCGTCTAATAGCCCGTTTCTGCGTCTGCGTAAGTTCATGAAATTTGCTCGAGAGCAGCCTTACTGTGTTGTCCAGTCAACTTGAGCACAGCAAGTTTTAACGTTTAACTGAATCGGGAAGTAACTCTATACCCTGTATCACATAGTACAGCGCACTCCTTTTTCAAATAACGAATGTGGGCACACAAATTTTAGTCTTCAATACGACGTTCGATCGACACCCCATCATTTGTCCTTGTCCTAATTGCTTTGAGTTAATTTTACAAATTTTACTGAGAAAGCGAGCAGTAGAATTTAATGTTTCACGCGTCCAGCAATTTTATTGCACTGGCAATGCCATATTTATTAGAGCTCTAGCGAGTTAGTGTTGTGGCTTGGCCCCGTCAAGGTGTGGACGAGATTAAAGAAAGCACTAGGGGTCGAATAGCATTCGATTCTAATTGAATAGCGTTCTATGCGATTCGCTACCCGAATCGAATAGAGCTTATTTGAAATACCGAATATTTTTTTTTTTCGAGTAATCAGAACCGTTTAGAAAACTCAGAGGGAACGAAATGCTGCAATAAGCGCAGGGTCAGTCGGGTTGTTTGAATCACTGAATTACCAAAACGAATGAAGCCCGCGCTTTTGCTTGGACCATCGATACTATAATGACCGCCAAATGAACGCGCTTTTTGCTTAAAACTCAACTGTTGCCGAAGCGATAGTGTCATGAATCCGCCGTCACCACCATGAGCTTGGTGGGATGTTGATCAGGTTCTTGGCGATACATCACAATATTATGCAGGCGATATATTTGTATATATCTTTTTTTTTGCAAATTTTCATTTAAAATGGGCCTATACGTGTTGTTCCCTGTAATTTTATATTTGCGTTTATGTTACTGTATTAGGGTTCACTGTATAAAAATGTTACTATGCTGCCGCTGCATTGCATCAGTGAGTTTCCGTCTTCATTTTGTAGTAACTGAAGATAGAGAATGCAGCTACACTCTCCTTCAGAAGCGCAATATTCGTATATGATTAATGGACGCAGGTGTCCAAGTAAAGTATTCTTGCAGGTACAGTATGCAACACTGATGTTTACCTGCCTTTGTTGCTTAGGTCTATGCGGGAATAACTGTTTCATTACATACTGGTTGTATGTGTGGTGTTCGGTTGGGCATTGTTTAATGCTTATGCCTCGGTATTATTTAGCAGCTCGTGACCGAGGACCAGCGTGAGCCAGCACACCCGCGGTTACAAAATGTCGCTGCTGTAACGAGCTTACCCCAGTTTACGCAATCGTGGCATTTTTTTTTTTTTGTCGCTTAAAAGTAAGCACAAAATTCATTTGTTAAAGATTGTCAGTTTTCTTTTAAATAATATGTTGCGATATTCTGCGGCTCTTTTGAAAATGTTTCCCTCACTATTCGAAAACTATTTGAATATTATTCGTATTCGTATTCGATTCGGTTATAAAGCCCACTACAAGCCGACCCCTCAAAAACACCAGAGCCTTCTGGAGCGTTACATTGGCTGTGGTGCGGCCATAAATACTTGCGGGGTTGAAAAAAAAAATAAAAAGAACGAGAGCTTGCGCCCAACCAATATCATAGTCGTATTTCTGCTTTAATAAAGCTTAAGAGTTAGTTGTTTCGTTCACTGTAATATACACGTAAAAATGCGAGTGCACGAAGGTCTCGAGGACTGGTATTCGTGAAAAAACATTTATTTTCTAAGAAAAAGAAATGACCCCTACGAAAAATGATGCAAATGTAACATAACACTCCTTTAGGATGACTGCCAGTTGGGCGTGTTGGTATAGGTTCATGATGAAACAAGCGCAAAATATACGAAGACTCAGAAATATACGTCCTGTGTCCTTTTCTGAGTCTTCGCATATTTTGCGCTTGTTTCATCATAACACTCCTGAAGCGTACTGTTTGGAATACAACGTGGAATTGTCGGGCGAGGAAAAAGAGCGCTATCAAAATATGGTCGCGGAAATATATAAGAACTTTGCGAGTTCTTATACACACTGGACATTCCGTAAAATCCTCCATTCATGCTCACAACATAATGCGAACAAAGTAGCGAAGGAGACTCCGCTCGCATTCAGGCTACACATTCGGCCGAAGCCGCTGGGCGTCGATGGAAGGATGCGAAAAGAGTTTCTGGAAGGACAACAATGCAAAATGTTAGCTTTTACATGCTAATATGTCGATGTGGTGTGTGAATACTATGGGCGAGAAAAAGGCCGGAAGGAGTATGTAGCGCAGAGAACATTCCAGGGGGAACACAAGAGACGCCCACCCTGGTACTACTACGGGGCCGATATAGCGAAACTCTTTGGACGCACGAAGTTCTCTTTGCCTGAGACCTTTTGCATCAGGGGTACCCAATGGGGAGGTTCCGCGAGGTGAGAGGCGTAATCGTACAACTCCTCCGAATGTTCTGTGTCCCTCAATAATCCATGCAATATATATGCCCGCTATCCCAAATATTTTAATACACAATATTTAAAGATGCGTCAGCCTGCTTGCAAGCTGCCACCCGTAAATGCTCGAGCAAGATGGCGAGGTGGGTTAGTTGGTTTGCCTTCATGTTTGGAAAAATAGGTTGAAGCGCACTGAAAATAATGCGGACAGTAGAAGTGGGCAGGACAGCGCTTACTCCTGTCCACTTCTATTGTTCACGTTTTTTACAGCGAAAGCTGTTATGAGATCACAACAAGGGCCGTTTTTGGCGCCGTAGTTGTCCGCCGCCGCCGCCGCCGCCGGTGTCCGTACCACTATCGCTCGAAATAAGAAAAAAAAAAACTTAAATATGGGAAAAATTTCCAGGATGGAACGACGTTCGAACCTTGGCCCTCTGCGTGAGAGCCCAGTGTCCTACCTCAGAGCCATGTCGGTTTTTTTTTTTTCTTTCATGGTATTTATTACAAAATGTGTGTAATTAGCATTCATAACGAACAAAATACTCAAGGCGGCCTCTACCAGCGTACAAGCGTAACACAGAAGTCCTAAAAAGGTATTAAAGCTATACATTTCATGAACAGTGGATACCAGTCCGGTTGAAGCTCTATTTGTTGATAAAAGTCTTTTAGCTGAAAAGCCATTTGAATGAAACGCAACCGCGATGACACCATGGGTTCCGCATGCCTGTCTAACATGCGAGTTTTCCATAAACTGTGCATACCCATTAGTAACAGCATGTCAACAGGCATAGAATGGCTTTTGGGTGGCATGAGATAACGTATGCTATACGGATTTAGATCGAGTTGTTTTTTAAAAGCCCTTTGTAGAACGTCCCAAAAGAGTATGGCGTCTTTACAGCTGATGAAGCAATGTTCTATAGTTTCCGGAACTTCACAGAGGCGACAATTAACTGAAGGTACAAAGATGCCTTTGCTGCTTAACCAGGTCTTCACAGGCAGCGTCTGTGTATGCACTTTGTAGAAGAATGTCTTGGATGTTGGTGAAATAGGCATCTCCTTCACACGCACAAGCACGTCGTGTCCAGGCAATCCAACATATATAGTGAGCAGTACAAAGGTGCAGGAAACAACATATCTAATATGGCATTATATAGATCTTTTTGTGAACTAGAGAATAAATAGTCATTAGAGAATCTTACTGTCAAAAACCGCACTGATTCATACACTTCACGCATGAATCCTTGCAAATAGGGAGGCGAGGCACAATTAGCAGATACCACTAAACTTGGTAAAACATCGACGAGATTCACTTGTAAAAATGTTCGAAGCGGCGGATGATCGCAGTCCCGAAAGTAGAAAAAACGGGATACCAATTGTCTAATAAAGAGATGCACCAACCCAAGACCACCTGCACAAACTGGTCTAAAACCATTGCCACGCCTCATCGGCTCGTAACCTGATGACCAAATAAAGGTAGCAAAGATTCGGTGAAACTTCTGAATGTAAGCCCTGGAACAATGTAGTATTTGCAGTACGTAGAATAATTTTGTTGCCAGGAATAGATTGCATGCTTTAGCTCTGCCAAAAATTGAGAGGTTATGGGGAATAAACGCCTGGGCGTGACGCTTTAGGCTGGGTACACGTTCGTTCCAATAATGTGGGCTTGACCTATATGCATCCAATGGAACGCCAAGGTATTTCGGTGGCACACAAGACCATGCAATACTCTCGAAATCCGTTGGTTTATATGCCCACGGGCCAAACCGCAGTCCTAAATTTTTAGCAAAGTTCATTCGCGCACCAGAAATGGTTCCCAATCCCAGAATAGTGGGCACCACTGTTTTTATGCTGGAAATATCTGTACAAAAACACGCCAGGTCATCTGCATACGCTACTACTTTCACCTCATTTCCATAAACACTGAAACCATGAACATTGCAAGATCGAATCACGCTTAAGCACAGTGGTTCCAAATAGAGGGCAAAAAGCAGTGGCGACAACGGACAGCCTTGCTTCACAGAAGAGTGAATCGACACAGGTTTTGACAGGTGGCCATTAACAAACGAGTTGAACAATCACTGTAGCATAGTTTTATACCTTTAGGTAAGTGGAACCAATGTTAGCATGGTCTAGAAGAGAAAATAGAAAGGAATGACGAACCCGAGTCTCAAGCACCGGCATGGCTCTCGGTAGATTTAGCGAGAGCCATGCCGGTGCTTGAGACTGCTTTGCAAAAACACCTTATACCGGCCTCATGTCGGGAAGGAACCACATTAACATATGTAATGTAGCGTGGTAGAAGAGTAAAATAACAACCAAGCGTCACACAACGCGAATTCTATAACCAGGCGTCACACAATGCGAATTGCGCAACGAGTGGGTATTATTGTTGAATGCTTCCAACCCATTACAATGGGCTCTGCAATAATTCTTCATCGTCATCAGCCACAGCAACAACAAAGTGCGCATAATGCCTTACAGGTGTTTATCAGGTACTGCATTAGAACGTTTAACTGGGCAAGTTGGTGTGATTCCATCTTGAATGAATAAAACGCGCGAAAGATCGAGGACGAACAGAAGAAACAACAGACCACGGCGCTGACTCGCAACGCCTGCTGTGTTGTGTGTGTGTGCCTGCCTGCCTGCCTGCCTGCCTGCCTGCCCCCCCCTCTCTCTCTCTCTCTCTCTCTCTCTCTCTCTCTCTGTGTGTGCGTGTGTGTGTGTGTGTGTGTGTGTGTGTGTGTGTGTGTGTGTGTGTGTGTGTGTGTGTGTGTGTGTGTGTGTGTGTGTGTGTGTGTGTGTGTGTGTGTGTGTGTGTGTGTGTGTGTGTGTGTGTGTGTGTGTGTGTGTGTGTGTGTGTGTGTGTGTGTGTGTGCGTGCGTGCGTGTGTGTGTGTGTGTGTGTGGGAAATGTGTCTCTTTCTCTCTATTTTTACTCCCTCATTCCCCTCCCCATGAATAGGTAGCAAACTGGTCGCTAGTCAACCTCCCTGCCTATCCTCTATTAATTCTCTCTCTCTCTCTCTCTCCCTCTTACAAGAAAAAGGTTTAGCGGAAGATGAAGCGTTGAGGAAACATTTCAACATGGAGGCTTGTCTTCGTTAGGGCCCTAACAGAAACTAGTCCCCTTGTCGAGTCGTTCACTTTTCGACGGTTTTTTAGGAGCTGGCTCGCCAGGTTCTTAAGCTGGAGCAAAGTGCCGCGCCGTAAGCGTAACCTTAGTTCCAGAGGCGACCGCTACAGGCGCAGCTCGCGCGAAAGACGTCTTCTTCCTCTTGTTCTTCGAGCGCCTTGATGATGATATTAACGCACGCAAAACCACATATAGCATAGCCAACGGTAGCATGCACATGCTCGCGCGAAAGAGAACTCTTCTTCCTCTTGTTATTCGAGAGCCTTGATGATGGTAATAACGCAGGCAAAACCACATATGCAATAGCCAACTGTAGCATGCGGCGCTCGCTCCACTCCGGCAGTGCGCTTAGATAGTAATAACATGAACGAAGAAGACAAGGCGGCGGAGCGGAGGGCTCGCAAGGCAGCAGCAGCGCGGGCTCACTTCCAAGACCCTGCGGTGAGAGCTAGCGAGGCCGCAGAGAGACGTCAGCGTCGTGCGGACCCCGAGATACAAGCACGCGAAGCCGAAGCAGCCCGGAAGCGGCGGCAAGAGAGCCTCGAAGAGGTACGGGCGCGGGATGCAGCGGCCAAGCGCCGAAAGCGGTCGCTACCTGAAGTTGGTGGCGCCGACGCGCGCTTCAAGCTTGATTTCCTCGATCACACCTTCGGCCACAGCTGCAAGGTCTGCGACCGCTTGTGGTTCGACAACAACCTGACCACAATCGCTACTATAACAACGTGTCACGTCTTTTATGACAGTAGAGGAATTGTACGGAGCATCCACGGTTTACCCGATATCTCCGAGCCAGCTCCTCAATCATCATTCACTTCGTGGATATGGCGTGGTTTTTTCGCTTCAGTTTATCTCTGTGTTTCATTCGGTAGAGCTAATTGAGACGACGCTTACATATTGCAGAATGACTGTGCCAGATCCTAAGTTTTGTCATATTGCATAGTTAGTTGTTTGACAACTAACATTTTGCTAATGATGAATCGTGCAACAAAAAGTTGTGTTCTTGAAGGTTGGATGCTATGTAGCTGCATTTTAACTACCGCGATATTTTGTGTTCTTTTGCCGCTTCTGAATAATGTTATCTAGTCGCATGCTATATCTCATTTTGTGGTTTTGTCTTTTCTATGCTGTACAGGAATCGTTGCTATTTTACGTAATAAATTACGACAAGACCACTTTTGTCTGTGAATCTACCGAGCTCTCGCTCTGTAATAGTAATTACAGAATAAAGTATCTGTAATTACTATAACAGAAATGGCTTACTATAAACGTGCACTAATTGCATGCACAAAAACAAAACAGCAAAAAGAAAAGAGGCCCTGCATGACGTCTTAAAAACGGATTCTAGCCGGACATTAGACGAGATATACGACGTTTTCCGTGACGTCTTCTACACGTTTTTATTGTCTCGAATAAACGTTCATAAAACGTCAATTATCCGTTCTGCGCTACCTCGGAACAGAGTAAACATAAGAATTACTTACCATTTGTGTTCCTGATGGTGCTGCGAACGCAGCGTGCCCATCATCTGCTTGGTAATATATTACACAGCAGCAGGCTCGCTTGAGTCGCCGGGTCTTCCCACACCATGGCACTCGCAGTGCGGCATCTTGGACTGTCGTGAAACCACGCATTTCACGTTCACCGGCGAGAGCAGGCAGAAAACGCGCACACACGGCCGACACAGGTGGGCAGTCCAGAAGCGGCGTTCACAAGGCCAAGGCAATCCCATGACGGCTTCCCTTCGGCAGCCCGCAAGCTGTTGGGGCCAGCCTACGCTAGTCTCCGCTGGCAATTCGGAACTTAAACGACTCTTTTCTCGCGTTTCTTTCTCTCTTTTTTTTTTCCTTAGCGCGCGCATGCGTCGCGACGCTTTGATTTTCTCGCTCTCGCTGACGATCAGGCGGGCCGCAGCCGCCCGGAGGTCGAAGGGCATTTTAACACGAAAGTGTTTCATGCCGGGGTCCACCACGGCATGAAACACATGAAACGCGCGCCTCCACTGACGTATTTCCGTCACGGATATGACGTTGTAAAATATACACTAACAGATGGCAAAAAAACTAGAAGAAAAAGTTCCGACGCCGGCAATCGAACATACGACTTATCGCTCGAACCGACTCGGCCACAAACGACACGTTCTTCACGATGCTAACGGCGAGCTATTTATGTACACTATTTACCGTTGGCTGTACTCGGACATCGGTGGCACTTCAGCGTGTTTTCGTTATCACTAGCGAGATGGCGGGGAGAGCTCGAAGGGCGTGCTTTAAAGGTATTCGCCCCGCGCACTGCGATGCGCGCGCGCCTCCACAGGGCGCGGTCGCTCGTGCGCGCGCGCTTATCTCGTGATGGTGGGTGGTTTGTACGTCTTGTGCTCTCACGGCAAGTTTGCGTTGAAGCTACAGAGAGCATGTAGGTCACTTAGCTCACTGCAGCGGCCGATTTTACAAAAGGAGCGCGCTGCGCGCACACAAATAAGTTACAATTGTGATAGTTACAGTTGTGAAAATTGTGACAATTGTGCTGATCCCGTGTGTACTTGTGCTTTCGGTTCGTGCGTCCTTCTTTGCGCTTGATCAGCGCGCTTTAACTGACGCGCTTGTAGTTCGCGCTTATCCTGTGTATGTTCTTTCTGTGCGTCTTTTCTGCTCGAGCAGCGCGTTCCGAGTTTCGAGCTACTTGCCGTTCTTCGGAGAAAGACGAAGTTTTTGCTTTGTAGAACGCATGTGACTACCGATCCGCTAGTTTCCTAATATTTCTGCCTGCACCGCTGGATCTCCGCATCGTTTCTGGCGCCGATGCAAGTATAGAAGTCCCCGCACCCCTGCCGGGAATTGCGGCGTCAGCGACGGCAGTCTCTAGGAAGCGCATTGGGCTCCATGGTGCTGCAGACAGCGACGAAACCACTGTCTACTCGCTCAGCAGTGAGGACTGGTCCGATGATGAATTTCAGCTCGTACGAAGCCGTAAGGCGAAGCGAAGAAACACCGGGTCCCCCTTGTCTTCAGGCAAGTCAACTAGTCAACTCTGAAATCTACTCGGAAGAACGCAGTCAGTACGATTGCTTTCGTATCAGAACTCGCTACCGACAACCTGAGACAACTGAATAGACAGTGGGTCTCGGTGCTTCTGGAAGCGGCGGTGCCAAATGAGGTAAGGGACGTGAGAGTCAACTCACGAAAAAATGTCCTGGCTGTCGACGTTGCACATGAGACTGCACTGAGCACATTGAGTAAAATTGCGGAACTTGATGGCCTAAAAGTTCGCTCGTACACCCCAGCACATACTTGCCTAGTCTGGTGAAGCCAGCAGTATATGGTATCCCTATAATACATATGTCGCGCATAGGCACATCTCGCTATATAAAACTAACAGTCAACGGTAAATATATGCCCTCGCATGTGAGGGTAGGCCACTTTCGGCATCCTGTACGACCGTTCATTCTCAGACCACTACAATGCCACAAATCTATGACGTTTGGACACGTGAGCGCCATGTGTCAGAGCACGATAATTTGCTCGCGCTGCTCCGAACTACATACTGAAGACTCCTGCGATGCCACGGCCCTCAAGTGCCACAGTTGCTTCGGGTCCCATGACGCTTCGTCAAAGGCACCGAAGGGCAAACGCGCGATATGTATGGCGTATACGACGGCGCCTTCATCACGGAAGCCAATTGAAACGCCTCCCAAGAGAGTCCAGTGACTCCTGCCGAAATGCTAACTCTCTTTCTCTGCTTCTACCTTGCAAAAGGGGTCAGATGGACACCCGAAGAGAGTCACGGTGCCCTGAGCCTCTTTCGACTCTTTCTTTTTTCTTAGAGTGAAGTTCCGCCCGCGCACTTGTAGTTTCGTCTGTTCAAGGCATTCATTCTGTAGGCATTAGCGTTCGGTCTGCCCTTGGAATTGCACTGCGCTACTGCTCGAGGCGATCTCTGTCGGACGGCGCATTGAAGAGAGGCACACGCTCTGCGCAAGTCCGATAGCCAGAATGGCAGTTCGATACGAAGCACGTCCTACCCATTGCAAACACCTATCAGCAGTCCGTTGCCACCTTCGTCGATACAAGAGCATAAAACCACCGTACATAAAACGCACACGAACAAAAATGGCTGGCTTCAAAACAGCGGGGCTGGACATGCCAGCAAAAGGCACATTATCAGCAGCATGCGCGTTGCTATGGGGACGACTGCCCCGCTTTGCCAAGACGACCGTGCCAGGTCGTCTTAGCCTGCTGTTTATGGGTGGACGACGAGGCATTTAAGTGATACTGTTTTACTACGTGCGAATCCGCCGCGAGCTGCGTTGCACGCTTGCCAAAGGTCACGCCGTGGCGCCCTCCAAGAAGGCGCCGATGAAACTGCATGTCGACTGATAAGAACCCGAACATAATCTGGCCGCGCGGGGATTGTGGTTTTCCGCGCGTTGGTGGGAGAGTGTCAGCACCTGAGTATATTCTTACACCGTGGTGCAGACTCTCGAGGAAAAGCTCCCCATCGGGCCCATGCATTAGAATATCCGGCCACAAGGGCGCCGCCATTGCCGCCATTACTGTACCGTGCGAGCGTTACCAGCCCGTGAGACGCGTGCTAGACTTGAAGGAGTACTGACACCAATTTTTAAAAATTTTCGGATTGTTGCTCTAAATAAAAATACTGGTGTGGAGAAACCTAAAAGGAGTATTGTGGTGCCTGGGAACGCATCGTATATATTTTATTTACCGCTACATTAAAAAGACACTTTCGGTCTCGATATCGAAGGGGCGCCTTCCCAGTGACGTTTCATAGCAGTGTGACGTCATAAGGATACAGAAACTCACGACGTACTAGCGGCAAATCCGTCATCTGCTAGTGGTGCACATAAACAACGATGAGTGAATTGTCGTCCAGTGACCCCGACAGTGATTTCTACGATTTAGGCTGCATGCAGGACGTAAAACTCGCAAATTCAGGGGTACCGTCTTGGCCATAGAGTTAATATACTGACTCTAGAGGAAAAGCTGGGCCGTGAGACCGCTAACCACAAGAACGCTGACATCTTGGAACGTTGTCATTCTTGCCATCACATATCAATCCTAAAGAGGCATTTGCACAATTAAAAACGCGCGGATATTGTTTTGTGTTTATTTTCAATACTTTTACGAAAAAATACGACGGCTATTTATGCACTTTACTGTGCGCGGAAAGGAGTGTTTGCAGGCTCATTTACTAGATGGCGCCACCATATCAACATCAACACTCGATAGTGCGCTCGCGGCCGATTAATTGCGCCGGTTTGCGCGTCGTGTCAAAGCCCCTGAAACTTAGTTTTCGTCGTGTATCTCGTAGTTCTCATAGTGTCCCGTTGTGTGCGTTTTTTGTTGTCACGTGCCACTCGCCTTCATGTGACAGCCCTTTTTTTCTTTCAAGCTGAGAACTTCAATGCAAACCAGGACGGACGGCAAAGAAGAGATGAGACAAGCACTGAAAGTTGTGTACCAACTAGGCCCAACCGAAGTTTTTTTTTTTTTAGTTTTTTTAACGGCGATAAGATTTCGTGTGCCATGCATCTTTAATAATAATAATAATAATATCTGGGGCTTAACGTCCCAAAACCACGATATGATTATGAGAGACGCCGTAGTGGAGGGCTCCGGAAATTTTGACCACCTGGGGTTCTTTAACGTGCACCTAAATCTAAGTACACGGGCCTCAAGCATTTTCGCCTCCATCGAAAATGCAGCCGCCGCGGCCGGGATTCGATCCCGTGACGTTAGGATCAGCAGTCGAGCGCCATGACCACTAGACCACCGTGGCGGGTGCCATGCATCTTTAGTTTTGATTGAAGCCTTCAGGTGACACCTCACTCACATTCACCGTTGCATGCTGCTATCGACATTTTTCTGCTTTGTGGCTCTCTGCGCTGAAGTACGGCAGCAACGAGCTGAAAAAGGATGTAGATGCACGTTTCTCGTCATTGCAAGTCGAAGCACCGCCCGACCACGGCCTACGCACCTTGCTCGAAGCTGCGATTCTGTGGAGTGACCCTTGTTTCAGCGAACATATTCGTTATGCATTAGTGGTAAGGCGTACCTAGTAAAAACCATGCACAAACAAGTGGAAATGTTAACTGTTGTCAATCGGGCCAGCTGCACAGACAACGCTACACTAACACACGGCTTCACGCATCAAAACACAGCTGATGTTCCATGACGATGGCGATGGCGATCTGGCTATACCCTTTGAATCTGGCTATACCCTTTGTCCGGTGAGTGTGCCAGCAAGGCAATGTTGTCTGCGTATATCAGCGCTGGGACCCTCGTCGTCACTGCCCTCCCCTGCTCCTTGTGCCGCAGTGCGTACCCGCACCCTGATGCTTCCAGCTTTCGGGATAAACCTACAATGTAGAGCATGAAGAGCAGCGGCGACAAAGGACACCCTTGCCGAAGTCCACACTTACTCTTCACAGATGCTGTCATGTGGCCCCCCCAGTCCACCCTAGCCGTTACCCCTTCATACAGTGACCTCAGGATATCCAGGTCCTCTTCCTCAAGACCCATCCGTTGCAGAATATCCCAGAGCACTGGCCGATGCACACAGTCATATGCTTTCGATATGTCCAGGAAAGCCACCAGTAATGGGCTCCGATTTTGTTCAGCAATTTCGATGCATTGTGTCAAAATAAATAAATTATCTTCAATGCGTCTGCCCGTACGAAAGCCCATCTGGAACTCTCCCAGCACACCTGTTAGCTCTGCCCATCGTTGTAACCTTGCCCTGACCACCTGTGTAAACATTCTGTACAAAACTGGTGTCACTGCATTGGGTCTGTAGTTCTTCAGGTCTCTTTTGTCACCTGACCCCTTGTACAAAGGAATCACCCTGCTCTCTTTCCATGATTCTGGGATTCCATGATTCCATGATTCTGGGAACAGCGCGTAGCTGGCTTAGGTTGGTAGATTAAAACTGATTACTACCGTCAAATATAGCGAGCGTTTCAGGGTCTGGCAACGTTCGTTTGTTCCATCGTGGCGGAACCCATGCGGTTATAGACCAGAACTACAGTGTACCAGAAGGGGGCAGTGGAACGAACGAAGCGGCCAACGTTTCGAAGCGGCCGCACCGCATTTCGGGTAAGGTGCGATTTGGGGACCGGTTTTCGCGGCCGCTTTTCACACCTCCCCATTCTAGCCACCCTATTGGCTCATTCACACGGGAATCCGCCGGCCACAGCGACCGGAATGCTCCTGTCGCCGAAACACAGTGTCGTTCGCACTGCACGCGCACCGCGCCGCCGGATTAAAGGCCGGATTAGAGTTACTGTATATGCTACCTTTAGGTAGCAGAGTTGCGCATCTGTTTTCCAACGCCGCTAGCAACCATGCATTGCGGAGAAGCTGCCGCTTGGGCCAATTTTTTTTATTTCTCGACGCCGCCGCTGCAGCGAACTGAATTAACACTCGCCATCGACAGCCAATGTTTATTGCCGGTCTTCGACACGCCAGACAGGTTAATCGGCGTCACGGTAGGCATGTCGCCTGCAAAAACGAAGTGCGACTTCACCGCATAGCTGTGGTTGCTAGCCGGACCTATGCGCAACTCTGCTACCTAAAGGTAGCATATACAGTGACTCTAGGCCGGATAGCCATATTGCGCCATCTGTCGAGTAAGCCATAAACCACGGGTGAGCGCGTGATGGATTCGCAGTTGCCCGGATGTTCTCATGATGATGTCGCGGCTCGCAACTACGCCATGCAATTTTGCGGGTCTTCAGCGCTGCTATAAACGACCATGCTCGTTTCAACGCTCTTTGCGACTAGGGCGTGCAAGGCAGCTACATCGCGATGCTTGAACTGGTGCTATGCATCAGAAACAAAGCAACATAGACAGCAGTACTCGTACGTACCAGTCAGTCCAAGCTCGTTGCCAATTTTATTCCACAAATCGTCCTTCAGTAAACTGTCCTTGTGCTTCGGGTGGCGTTTGTCGTAAAGGACGAGGTAGTTCCAGTAGTTCCGCACCATTTCGATTAGCAATTCCGCTATGTGGATGTTTTTCGACTGCGACGGGACGAGCGTGTCGGACTTGGCCGCCATGTTTTCAAGTTCCGCGGCGAGCGGATCCGGCGGCGGTTGCCGCAAAAATCGGTCCGGGAGCGATCGGCGCGGAGAAGGCCGATTCGGCGAATCTCGCCGCCGCCGAACCGGATTCTGCGGCTCTCCGGTCGCCGGAATGCTCAGTGTGAACGAGCCATATCTCGGGTGATGCTCCGACGGGCGATCGTAGCGGCGGCACTGTAGTCACTTTGTACTGAAGCTGTGGAGAGCGTCTGCATTTGGCGCGCGCGCGTCGCAGCCTACGAAAGCGTGTAATTGCGCGTTTTGAGCGCGTTTAATGCATTACTGAGCTACAGTCGGTGTTTCAACGCCTGCTACGCGCCATGGTGCATGAGTGAATATGCAGGCGTGCCAAAATTGCGTCGAGATATTCCCTGTTCTTGGAGCCTGCCGACTCCCCAAAGAATTTGACAATCGGATTTTGCGCACATGCATCTAGCTGCTCACTGATTGCTGTGCGGTTTGCAAGCAACACTTCGAGCCGCGCTACACTATAAGTGACTACGAACACTGACTACGAAGAAATAACAAACCCGCAAAGCCTACAATTCTTCTGCCGGCAGTCTCTATGATATATCCAGA
The DNA here is from genome assembly GCF_013339695.2 of Rhipicephalus sanguineus. Classification (NCBI taxonomy): domain Eukaryota; kingdom Metazoa; phylum Arthropoda; class Arachnida; order Ixodida; family Ixodidae; genus Rhipicephalus; species Rhipicephalus sanguineus. The sequence continues at coordinate 29,793,216 of NC_051176.1, forward strand.
GCATTGATCCCTGTATGAGCTCCAATGCGTTCGACTGTTTCATGAGTAACCTGAGTACAAATGACTCTATCGCAACATTTATATTAGCGACGGCTGAGTTCTGCCAGTTTTGCGCTGTTTCTTTAATGCCGAAAGGCTATCTTGTTTCAACAGCGTGCTTCCGCGGTTACGACGCATCGGTTATGCGACCCCTGAGGGCTTAAAATACCGGAAAGGCGAGCCAGGAAGCCGAGCCGAAGGCGCGTGTTCACCTCCGAGGCACAAACTTCATGCATCAGGGCTTATCTCAAGCATTTTAAAATGCGCAGATGTAAATATAGCCCGTCGGTTATTCTGCCTAAATTCATTACAGCTCCTTTTCAATAGATATCTTATATTGCACTTTTCCTGATCTTCTATCGATGCCATTAGAAAAACTTCTTTTTGACAACGTTTTGTATTATAATTTCATTTCTTTATCTGTAAAATGTCAAAAGTGAAGCCAGGAGGGGCGGTGGTGCTCTATGCTTCGCGAGATTATCTTTATATATATATATATAATGTGTGTGTGTGTGCATATATATTTACACGCACAAATACGGACAGTAAAGTATACCCTCCCCACCCGGTGCCTAGCAATAACAATATCCGTGCAACGCACCTGAGGACAACCGTTATTTGTACCGGTCGAGTTATCTTTGACTTCCAATACCTTTGAGCCCTCGTAATGTCAAAGAGGTCACGTTTACACAGCGCATTTGTAAAGATACGCAGCTTCGCTAACGCGCCGTAAATGTTCGGTGTGCTTTCGGCACAATATCAGCGCACAGCTTTCTGAGCACAGTTAAATTTCATTAGAGAAGCTGAGTTACTCTGAATAAAGTAGACGCCGAATCACCACCAGAAGAAAGCATTAAGACAGAAGAAATCTGAATAAGACATGCCCTTTTTGTTTCCTCTGTCTCTTTTCTTCTGGCGGTCGTTCGGCGTTTAGTTAATTGAGAGTAATTGTTCTAACTAGCCCAGCAATGAGTTCGGCTCAGTTACACTGAGATCGTGAATATTCACGGTCGGTGTCAGCCTGTTTTCATTTTTATATTTTGCGTACTTTCCAGCAGTCACTTCGGCTACAATAACTGATTTGCAGTATCTCTCAAAGGCACATATGAAGCAAGCATCTATTAAAAGCTTTGAAGTTTCGTCTATCAAGGCTTACGACGACAATTCCTACGCTTAATAATGATAGACACGCAACGAAAGCCACATCAGTGCCGATTAGCCGGGTGCCGCCGACGCGTCTAGCAGTTCTAGCGGCACGTTCTAGCGCGCGGCGCCGCGCGCCTTCAGTACCGAGCGACTGCAGCGCCGCCGCTGCGGTCGACGCGGAAGGCATCAGGCGGCGAGGCGCGTTCACGCTACTCAACAGTTCTAGGAGAGTGTACTCAACGTTACTAGAACAAACTCAGTTTCAAAGCTCCGTATCTCCGCCAGCGGAGGAGGGTGGTCCGAACGGCGGTCGCGAGAACTAGCGGCGCTGCAGTTCCGTCTTGCGCCACTATCGGCGCGTCGTCTGCTGCCACGGCATAACGCTGCGGTGCGCCGCGCAGTTGCTCGCGGCAACTGCGCGGCAACTTTCTTATTGTATTAGTTAGGTGGATGCTTAGGTGGATATGCATAAGGTCGTCTGTATGCATTGGCCCGCGTGCGTTGTTCATTGATTTGCTAAGAATCGATGTTCGGTCTATATTGCCACGCCCACTTCTTGTTTTATTTTGATGTATTCGGGTTTGACCAGCAAGGACGGTTATCAACGCTCGACGCTGTGCGCGAAGCAGTGTTCGAGAAGCTTTGCGATTGTAATAGATCGTTTTGGTAAGATTGCGCGCTGCACGCGAATGTTCCAGCTTTGTCGAGAGATAACGCCGCCACCAGCGATATCGCTGGAAAGTTCGATAGCGCCTGTATAAAAGCCGACGCGCTTGTCAGTTGATCGACGGTCGACGCTCTGTTCGCCGCTATCAGTGTATTGCTGTAGTTTGACTTTCAGTTTCCCGGCCACAAGTTCGGCCAAATAAAGAGTTTAATCTCGGACCTGCTGACTGCTGCCTTCGTCGACGTCACGACCCTTTGACAATACTTGAGCTGTCTTCAATTGCGCTTAACTTTCAAGCATAGGTGTTTCTAAGCGAATGAGGGTTTTCAGAGTAATCTTTATAACCACTACCACAATTTTAGCCGCTGCCGTCTTATCCAGACCAAGAACAACCCAGCACGTTTGTAAAAGCCTTTATCGTGTACAAAGAAGCGTACTTACTCGAGGTACAAAAACGTTCTTGAAGAACAGTACTCATGTTGTCTACAATTTATTGAAAAAAACTTTCTCGAAAAGCATCACCAATGCTTTGCAATGTTTACAAGACACGTTTTCGCGACGGTTAAAGGGATACTGACCCAAAATCGGAAAATTTTACGAGAACTCAGTAAATGAAATCTCAGTGTGCGATTACATTGAATAGATGTCTTCTCTGAGCAATTTTTTCTGCGGATAGTTGTATTTTCGGTGTCTCATCTTTCTACGTCGCATCCTTCTACGGTGCCTTAAACAATTCGAACAGATCGGCCGTGATGTGAGCACCGAGCAGTTATTCGCGCGTACTCTGTCGCTAGAAGAGTCGTCAGTATTCAACATCAGTTTTTCAACTTCACCGAGCAGATGTTCCATGCCCGCAGCACTTTACACTGTACGACAGCCGTTTGCGTTTCGTGCTGTAGCCGTTCACTACGCAGTTAAACTGCTCGTCAACTACAATTATCTTTTGCACAAGTAAGTCTCCCTTCCCGAAGCAAAGTGTGGGATTGGGCTAGTTGGTGTTCCATTATTAAACTGCTCAGCGCAAAAAATTTGACACGGTACACATAGAAAAGACGAGGACCAGCGCTGGTCCTCGTCTTTTCTATGTGTACCGTGTCAAATTTTTGCGCTGAGCAGCCCGTTCCCAAGCCGGCGAGTGTAAAATATTCCGCACATCTTGTTCAATACCTCGTCGTAAAATCTCTCGAAAATCCACTGCTTTGAAGGCATAGCGACAGCTGACAACTGAACGAATGTCAGTGTGATGCAACTCTCATTCTCGGTAGCGTATATATGCAATCGCCTACCTTTCGTTTTGCTGTTCTATTTCTGGCGGCTCCTCCAAATTGGGCACTGGGCTTTCGCGGGACGCCGTGCCTTTTGGGGGGGATTTGCGCCTAAACCCCGAACATTTTGGCTTTGAAATGTGGGGTGGAAGTGCTGGGAACAAGCGCGGCACGGCACCTGGCGCGAGTTCCCACTTTCCACGTGGGATTGAAACTTCTTGTCCGGCAACGACACGACGATAGTGCTTTACAATGTCGTCACTCTCAAAATGAACGTCACAGACCTTGCATTTCGCAGTAAGCTTTCTATCTTTGCGATGCAAAGCTTGAATGGCGTAGGGTCTTTTGCAGGTCCGAAGAAGTGTCGTGAAGCGGAGTCGTCGTTGCGGTAGCCGCTCTTGCAGCCCGGCGCAAAGCAAGTCGGCATACCGCACTGTGAATCTGTTCGCCCTCGTTACGCTTCGTACATCATTTCGTATAAGACGCTAAGCCTGGTCAAGAACAGTCGCAAAAATGACGAGCTAACAAAGCGCAGACGACGCTGTAACCCACGTGCGCTCGTACATCGGCGGCGCCGATCACAACAAGCGCCAGCCGCGGGAGCTAGACGTGACTGCAGCGCCACTAGTTCTCACGACCGCCACGCGGACCGCCTCTCCGGCGGAGCTTTTAAACTGAGTTTGTTCTAGTAACGTTGGAGTGTACTAGAATGGAGGAGTGGGTCCACTCAAGGCTCCACGCTGAGGCGTTTTTTTTTTCGGAAAATCCAGGTGGCGCCACCGTCGCCTTCACCTGAAGACCTGGCCGTGGTTGCCATGGTTACAAGCCCGCTTTGCCGTGCGGTTCGCGGCGAGCGGCAGTCTGGTAGTTCGCGCTGTTCGCGTGCTGCTTGCGCGTCGGGCGCAATCTCGCAGCGTTGTTTGCTGCGTTCGTGCGTGCGTGGCCGTGAACGGCGTCGCACCGTGTTTCCGCGCCAGCTCAACGATATCGAAATGTTTATATCGCGAAACGCCCTGCTCGTATAGGCAGTCACGCACGCAAGTACCGTGACTTCCGCGGTAATTGCTTACATTCAAGAGCGTTCGTTGAATTTGGCTTTTGCGAAAACGCACGCATCGAAAGTGTAATATTAACTGCGATGCTTTTAAGAATGTTAAGATAACTGTGATATATGATAATTAAGTTTACATTTGGCGCAAATTTAGACTCACTGCAGCAAATTAAATATGAGGCAAGACTAAAGTTACCAGCTGTTATCATGAGAATTAAAGCTAATATGCGAACCCTTCTGCAAATTTGCAGCTGTTCGTAAGGGACGCGTGATATTATTGAAAAACTAAACCAGTCCTGTTGCGCTTGGTATCAATACGTGCGTAAGGGTGTAGGCAAATTAAGTTTAGTCACATCGGCCGGCAACTGTGCTACTCGTCAGAAATGACTTATAGCGGCGGACGCGCGTCCGTCGCAGTGGCTTTGTGATAGGTTTTCGTTCGGCATCTAGTGCTGGTATACGTTGTAGGTATTAATGAAATATGCTATATTTTACCTTTTATTTTCGTGTCTGCGGTACGTGTCCATGCAAACATTTGTTTGAAACATGAACGTGTTCTCACCTATGGATATATAGTAAGAGACTGAGAGACACCAATAAGAGAAGTGAAATACGTAAAATATTTTATTTTAAATTGACTGCGCGAGCTCTTCGCAGAAATATAAAAAACATCGAAAATATCATCGAAAGACATCGACACCGTTGCTCAAGGAACGTCAGGCTCTTGTTGTCCTGCTAAGCTTTAAGTGTTTTGCTCTGTGGGGTCTGATGCGATATAACCGCCGCCGCCCTCGGAACACACGGACACAGTTCGCGCGGTCGTGCAACAAACATGTAGATATGTTTTCCCAGTATTCATTGTTAGCGTGTTACGTATTAATTGCCAGCGTATAAGTTTTAGCGTGTTACTTACGTTTACTTATTCGGCCGGCGAGCTCGCATTGTTAGCGTGTTACGTATTAATTGCCAGCGTATAAGTTTTAGCGTGTTACTTACGTTTACTTATTCGGCCGGCGAGCTCGCAAGCTCGCCAAGCAAGCTCGCCAATATATTGGCGAGCTTGCGAGCTCGCCGGCCGAATAAGTAAACGTAAGTAACACGCTAAAACTTATACGCTGGCAATTAATACGTAACACGCTAACAATGAATACTGGGAAAACATATCACATACTCAGACAGTATAAGACATACAGTACAATATAACATAAGACATACAATAAGACAACATAATACAATACAAATGCGGTGGCGGCGCCGCAGATGCACGACTCACCACGAGGGCCCGAGGTCAGCGAGCCGCGGTACCGTCCCCCGGACCCCGCGACCGTGGTCCATCCGCGCGCGCTGCCACCGCATTTGTATTGTATTATGTTGTCTTATTGTATGTCTTATTGTATGTCTTATGTTATATTGTACTGTATGTCTTATACTGTCTTGAGTATGTGATATGTTTTCCCAGTATTCATTGTTAGCGTGTTACGTATTAATTGCCAGCGTATAAGTTTTCACATGGTCCGCATCCTGGGAGAGCGAAGCACAGAGAACGTGGATGGTAGGCAAGCCCGAAGCGAGTGAGTACAGAAGCCTCGTAGGTGGTCCGAGTTTTTCTGTAAATAGTGTCTTCTGTCTCTCTTTGACTCTGGGAGTCGCGGCTTGTGTAGCCGGGTGGCCAGGGGCCACGGGTGTCGTTGCTGCTGGTATTGCGGCTCGACGCCGGGGCGTCGTGACATCGTCCGGGACGGTGGGCGCCGATCGCTCGGTAAGCTGCTGTGTGCAGCGAGCGCTTAGGGCCACCTCACAGAGCTGATGTCTCCTCGCGGCTGCCTCTTCTGCGCCTGTGCGAATGCTTGTTTTGGATGCCGGTTGTGTCGAGCGAGTCGTTAGGCCTAAGGCTTTGCTTAGCTGCCTGTTGCACGTGAGACAGAACCCGCTGGATCGTGGCGTCGAGTTGTTGCACTCAGCTTCCCTCATTTTAGCTTGCGTGCACGATTAAACTAAGCAAAAGCAACCGTTCACTTGCATTTGTCGCTCAGTCACCGCCGATGTTATTGCTAGCCGGACTGCACCGTTCTTTCGAGAGTGTACACAGTGGAAGTTGTAACCCGCGGATGGCTGTGTGCTGCACATCGTCTTCACCGATGGCCGACATCCCGTGACCTGCGTAGCTGCCTTCAAATCAGCGCCCTCGTTGAGTGCTGCCCGCAACCAGAAGACGTGTCGGTGCGAGCGTCGTTCTCTCGCGCCGACGGCCACGTTGCCTTTGCGGTTCCGGGACTGAGGTCAAGCCAGTGCAGCGGTGTCGACCAGCGGCTGTGTGGCGGTGCACGGACATTCTGTAGGGACATTTACGCCACTTGTTCTTTCGTAGAGCTTGTGTAGCTGTTTTGTTTTAAGTTTTTCCGGGATATGTGTTTGATTTAAGGTTGGGGGGATGTAGGGGTGCTATATCATCCCTGTATTGGCGACTGCCGCAACTTGGGCGCGGCCGCTGTGTTTGGAACGCACGTGCTTGGCGTAAGCCGAGGCGTTCGTCCAAGGTCAGTGATGCCCTGTCTGTAACCCGAGTTTAGAGCGGTGGCGCCGGCATCGCCGCCGCGAATTTAGGCCGGCGCATAGAGACAGGAGTGAATCTCTCTTTTCGAGTGTGGCAGCGCGCGCGGATGGACGACGGCCGCGGGGTCCGTGGGGGACGGTACCGCGGCTCGCTTCCCTCGGGCCCTCGTGGTGAGTCGTGCATCTGCGGCGCCGCCACCGCATTTGTATTGTATTATGTTGTCTTATTTTTTGTCTTATGTATGTCTTATGTTATATTGTATTGTCTTATATTGTCGTGAGTGTGCGTGTTGTTTTCCAGTATTCATTGTTAGCGCATAAGTTCAGCGTGTTACGTTTACTAATTCGGCCGGCGAGCTCGCCATATATGTAAAGAAGTGTTAATAAACCTCTGTTTTTGTTGCCCGACCGCGTGAACTGTCTCCGTGTGTTCCGAGGGCGGCGGCGGTTTATCGCCTCAGACCCCACAGCTCTCGCTCGTTTCGAAGCGTTTTCCCTGTTCATTCCCTTCACTAAGAAGTGAAGGCGAGTGAGCGCGTAGAACGAAACGAGCTTCGTGCTCACTGCATCTTTGTGGTCTGGACAGCCGACAGCTTTCGCGTTCAGAAAATTAGTTTTCACCAATGAAAGTATGTCAGAGATGCTCTCTCTGTGCAACGTCGAAACACTGAAACATTCAGTAAACAAGTTTTCAAGTGCGGCAATGAAATCGTACAGCTGTCGGGAAGGATACAGAAGTCCACCCCAGTCGCATTGCTCCGTGAATTGCGAAGGGAGCTGTTCGGCAACCGCGACAGCGTTCTCAAACAGAAGCACTTCTTTGCATTGTACGCATGCCAACTTCAATACACACGTACCCTGCTGTGTAGTAAATGAGTCTCGAGTCACTCTTCTCCAAAGTCACATCGATGTGGTCAGCAAGCTTTTCTGGCATTGTGGCAATCGTACTTTCGACCTCGTCTAGTTTCCCCTGTGATATAAGATCATCAATTTTTTTGTGCATGACCTTTAGACCCTGTCTGTCATGCACGGTGACAAGAGCGTTTATCATGTCAGGGTTTGCGTTTGCACTGTCCACACTGTGCGCCAAGTTATAAAAGGACAAGCAGTTGACGGTTATTAGAAACTCATCCGGAGAGGGGTGCGCGTTGCAGTCACTTGACTGGCGAACGATGCCGAAGAAGTGTTCCATGGGATCGGTGATAAGTCGAGATGTCATGAGAAATTTGAAACCAACGCTTTCTGTCAGGTACTTCAGCAATGAAAGGGTATTTGCTATAGTGACCCTAAAACCTATGGCAGTGGACTCGCTGAGAAAGTGCCGCTTGTTGTCACTGAATGATTCCCAGTCGTTCAGGAAGTCCAGAAAATCGGACAGAAATGCCGCGTCTGTGGAAGCTGGTCTCAGTGCTTCGGCACGAAACCTGGAAGTCATCACGGTGATCAGTCGCTGGATCTTCCTGCAAAATAAACGAAAGGAACGTATGTCAGAAGGGCGCTCATCATGTGTTTGAGATGTTTACGATTATACTTAATTCATTTGGAACGCAAGCGCGACTCACGAGAAAAACAGCTGAGTTGCCTCGATGCTGCCACACCTTCTCTCGATGTCCTCCTTGTAGAAGGCCAGGCCCCGTAGGACATATGGACCGAATAGTTGGAAGGCGAAAATGGTTCTCATCTTCTCAAAGGAGTTTGGATCCAGATGCGTCTCGGTCAAATTGGGCATAACTTTCAGTGTCCGAACACTTCTGTCCCGTAGGTACGCCTCCCGAACTGGATGCACGGACACCTAGAAATATAAGTTGAGGTAATGCAATGTATGGGAGAAACACAATCTTTGTAAATTGTCAACCATGGATCTATACGTACCAATCCCTCTGGTGTTGCAAAGCCTTTCTGGAGAAGACCATTCCTGAGGCATTTTAGCAGATGCGGGAAATCGGAGATAAAGTGCAGTTGCCGCATCTCGTCGACAGGATGCTGTGTGGCGCTGTTTATTTCCTTCGATGACGCCGACACTCCCGCTAGCTTCCACATCTTTCGGTTCCAGGGGGCTCCGTCACAAGTGATGTGGTCAACGAACAAGCCCGCCTGTTCCACGAGGATGGTAGCTTCCATGAGAATTTTCAATAAAATGTCTCCTCTCACATTTCCTTTTGTCGCAAAAACGCCAACAATTTGGCTCCATCTCCCTGCGAAAGGCACAAACATGATGACTATGCCGTGATCGCATTGCTGGTACTTGTCCTCGGGCTTCGTAAATTCTCCAAGGTCCACGAAGCCTTGAATCTGGCCAGACGCCGTCACACTGAAGTGTTCTGACAATTTCATTTCATCCACCAATAATCCTCCATGTCTTTCGAGGTCTGACATGCTCGCGGTTTTTTTCTTTAGAGTGTTCATTACTGCTGCATTAAAGCCGAATGCCGACTGGTATGACCTCAAGTATCTTTTCAAAGTAGTGTTGCTGGGCATCACGAGAATTTCGTTCTTTCTGATGTGCTGGTAAAGCTGGGGACTCTTTAGTTTCATGAGTAAACACTCGAGGATCCACTCCTGACTGTAGCGCATGCCCTTCTTGCTGGTTTGTTTGGCAGCTTGAAAGCAAGCGCGAACACTTGCCTGCTGCTTTCGCGGTAGTGACGATATTTTTTCCTCTAGTGTTTCATCCGCGACATTCGCATTCTTTGCCCTCATCTCTTCGAGACGACCAGCAATGTCCAACAGCCTTGCCGCCATTCGCTTGTTCCTCTGGCTCAGGACCCGCAGTTTGGTGGAGACTGGGTTTCTTCGTTCCTTTCGTTTCAGGTAGCTTTTTCTTGTGAGTATTACCTTCCTCACGTACTTGCATGAAATGCATGAAGAACCTGGAAGTATACGAGAAAAAAAAAGAATGAAGAGCTTGTAGTTTTCTACCATGCATGCTTGAAGCGCAATTCATGCACTTTCACTTTCTGTAGGCAAACTATTCTTTAGTATATGTTAATGCGTAGTGGAAAAATTAGGGGTCACATAAATTTTCTAGCATTAAACAGCTAGGTTACTGATTGATTAATTGTACATATATAAGTGACGTCTCAATAAACGTTTGCGCGCACTCACCTTGTTGTTTAACCGCTCCTTTGCACGTGACACTGAAGACAAGGCCGTCGGAATGAGAGATTTGCTGCTCCAGTTTCTTCGTAAGAACGTCATAGGTGAAGTCTCTCGCTCTACCTGCCCCTCTGCAAGGGTGAAGAGATTCTGCGCAGTCGAGGACTTGTTTGGCATCTTCAAGGTTATAGGCGACCTTTTCGGAGACCAGTGTCTTCCGAACATATGTCCGACAAATCACTTCACTGCGATCGGTACCGTAATTCATGAGCACGGTCTTTTCGATGCTTACAAGTTCACGACTTAGGAAGGCCGAAACATAAGCGATTCCGTCGTAATGACAAAACTTGTGCATTGCCCAGTGGTCGTTTGGCCGGACAACGTCTCCAAGTTCAAATGCGTTGTCGCTTTGCCTCGCACTTTCGCAATCCTCAAATCTCAGTTGCGGTTCAACTGACAGCAGCACAGTTCTTTTTGACGGCTTGTCTTCACAGGTTGGTGGTGAAGCCGCTCTCTTCTTCGTTGACTGCTCCGGTGTGGGCTGCTCGTCAGGACACTCCAGGAGAGGAGGTAAAATTGTAGGTACAGCATCACTGGGAAGCTCCGCGGCTTTCCACGCTCTGTATATACTTCTCGGCCTTCGATAATATGTACTTAATGCCTCAGTATGTATTTTTGCTCGAAGTGCAGCTCGCAAATGGCATCCGTGACTTGCAAGGGCCGATCAGCGCGGTTGAGATTCTGGTCCCATAGCCGGCGTCTTTCTTCGTCTTGAGGTACTCCAAGAGTGAGAGCTTGGGCCGGTTTTTAACTCTGCTGTATCCGGTTTGGCAAATTTCTACGCCTAGACGTGCTCATCCTCTCATCTTTTGAAGCAACTTGGAACACTCCGCCAAGCAACCAGCAGACACATATGTGCGCATGCAAACGTGCCGTCTGCCGCGTATTCTTTGTCCAGACGGCTTTGCTGAAAGGGAACTACAAACCTACGCGTTCACGGAAAAAACATTTTATTTCATTTCACTTGTTTTTGTCTATAACAATGTGTAAAAAAAAGAACCAGAAGACAAATAATGAAAACAGCGCACGAACGACGGTGCATCGAACAGACGACGGCGCGTCGAGCAGACGACAACATCGAGCGCTCAGCGTCCCCGCCAGCGCGTCGTGCGGCCCGAACCATAGAGTTAATATACTAACTCTAGAGGAAAAGCTCCCCATAGGGCCCATGCGTTGAAACCTATAACCGCATGGGTTCCGCCATGATGGAACAAAACGATCGTTGCCAGCGTTGCCAGACCCTGAGAAGCTCGCTATATTTGACGGTAGTAATCAGTTTTAATCTACCAACCTAAGCCAGCTACGCGCTGTTCAGAGAACATCAGCTGTGTTTTGATGCGTGAAGCCGTGTCTTAGTGTACGGTTGTCTGTGCAGCTAGTCCGGTTGATAACAGTTAAAATTTCCACCTGTTTGTGCATGGTTTTTACTAGGCACTCCCTACCAAAGTTTCTCCGTTCGCTGCGAATCTGTCACTGGACAGATTCGCAGCTCGAAGCAAAGCCTGTAGGCCGTGGTCGCGCGCTGATTCGACTTGCAATGGCGAGACACCTGTATCCACGTTCTTTTTCAGCTCATTGCTGCCGTACTTCAGCGCAGAGAGCCGTAAAGCAGAAAAATGTCGATTGCAGCATGCAGCGGCGAATGTGAGTGAGACATCTCCCGAAAGATTCAATCGAAACTAAAGTTACACGGCCCACGAAGTTTATCGCCGTTAAGAAAGTATTTAAAAAAATCGGTTGCGACTAGTTCGTACATAACTTTCAGTGCTTGTCTCATATCTTCTTTGCCGTCCGTCCTGGTTTGCACTGATGCACTGAAGTTTCCAGCTCGAAAGATAAAAGGGCTGTCACATGAAGTCGAGCGGTATGCGCCGACAGAAAACGCACACAACGGGACGCTATGACAACTACGAGATACACGACGCGAACGAAGTTTCAGGGGCTTTAACACGACGCGCAAACCGGCGCAATCGGCCGCAAGCACACACTCGCGTACTCGCGAGTGTTGATATGGTGGTGCCATCTAGTTAACCAGCCTGCAAACGCTCCTTTCCGCGCGCAGTAAATTGCATAAATAGCCGTCGTATTCTTTCGTAGAAGTATTCAAAATAAACACAAAACAATATCCGCAAGTTTTTAATTGTGCAGATGCTTCTTTAGGATTGATATGTGATGGCAAGAATGACAACGTTCCAAGATGTCAGCGTTCTTGTGGTTATAGGTCTCGCGGCCCAGCTTTTCCTCTAGAGTCAGTATTATCAGTATATTAACTCTATGGCCCGAACCGCCGCTCCCGCCGGAACTGACGTCAGCTTCAGGAGAAGGCGACTGCAGCGCCACCATATTTTCCGCCATTTTTGCTTCACCCGTGCCGCTTGTCGCCGGCCCCAGTGGACCCACTCCCCCATTCTAGTACACTCTAGTTCTATTACACTCTACCGGAACACAGCGAATTCCATGCGTAGTGCCATATTGGATTGGATTGGATTTATGGCCTCAATTGGCATCGCGCGTCGCGCCATCTATCGCAAACTCGACGAAGCAACGTCCTTGACCTGGACTGCTATGCCAGCAGACGCTACACAGAGCAAATGCGGAACTCCCGAAACTCAGCCCGTCGGAGAGCGTGTTTCGCGTTTTTGCTAGCCTGGACATTTTCGCCGTTTTTATCAGAACATCAAGAACACCTTGCTCACGCAAGTCCACAATGTATACGTGCTGAGCAGGCTGCGGAAGCAACCTTGTCAGGTACGTACGCTGTTACATTTGTAAATAAAACGTACCCGCTGTAGTATACGCGTGAGTCGTAATTGCAGTGCAGCTCGCGAAAGAGTGAAACGGTGCTTTGTTGCCGCATATTACAAGTTGCGCACAAAGTTTTGTGAAAACTCGTCATTTTAACATGCATCGCATAATAATTAGAGTAGGCTTTGCGGGGAGTTTCGCAGAACGTAATTTTTGTTCCACGAGCGCTCTTACAATAATGCGTCTTGCTCACAAAAGCGTGCTATCAGAGAGTATCACCTGCAGTGACGTTCATCGATCCCTTTTGGAAGCTCTCTGCGCGGTTTTAATCCTATAACGATGATGATTTACGCGCGAAACTATGCTACTCTTAGTACAGAAAACCGTGGACGCTGACCACCTCCATGGTGAGGTAGATCAAGTAACGGGGCAAACTTGAAAGCTGGTCTTCTCAACATACTCGAGTCCACTGCCTTGTTACAAGCCGCCACCATCGCTGCAGGCTACCATATGATAAACAGCAGGCTAATCGGAGACTAAAGTGGGAATGTATTTTAGCTGTCCTGGCTAGGCACAACTAAAATACTGGATACTTCTACACACTTATCAACTCACAGCAGCTTGAATATGGAGCAGTGGCGATGCTATTCGTTTTCAAGGAAACTGAATTTCCTGAAAAAGGAGAGCGTTTGATAGGGCTATAAAACGCTTAGTGGTTCCCGCCCATATCTGCGTCGCGGATTACTTAAATTTCAGGCCAGGTAGGACAAAATAAAATCATGACAGATTGCTGTAATGTCATAGAGCCCCTGATGAGCGATAGCCTCCTCTGCAATGCTCGAGTGCAAGACGCACAAGCGTGGAATAGGGAGCCCGTACCGCAGGTAGCCTACAGTGCGCGGTCACAACACACGGAGGACAGTCGTCGCAGCAGAATCGTAGGACAAATTTTATTACAAAATTACGTTATTGCTGCGTTCAAGTAAAACTTTGGCTGACTTGTTAGTTTCCCAGTCTGCAGCCGACAATAACCACTATCGAAAGTGGGGGGGGGGGGGGGGGGGCTAGCGCCTCCCTTGCCCCCACCACCACCCCCCGGCAGATACGCCTATGGCCTCGGCGTAATGGCTACGGCTGCCGCACTTGAGCTGTTGCGCCATGTGGCTCGAAATGAGTCTTCGATGGTGTATGACATCACGGAAAAATTATTTTCATGCAGTAATTTAGACGTGTGTTTTTATTTTATTTTGAACGTATTTGCGTTTTCATCCTATCTGTCACGTGCGACTAACTATTTCCAACCTTTTTGTGCTTTCCAGGATGCAGCCGTTGCCCACAACGTGCAGAATGCTGTGTGCACTGGCGCGTGCAATACCAGTCATCTATCGCTACCGTTCGTGCAGCTTCACAAAAAGGATTGTACGAGATATGACAACTCGGGTGGACCTGTACCGGACATTTTATAGTGAATTAAATGAAAGAAATGAGAAACTTCACATCCAAAGACAAAATTAAAACATTTCATTGTCTCACTCTTCTTTTTCATTGTCGCATTGACTGGGAAAGCACTGATATGCGCCTGACTAAATATTTTTTGCACGTGTTTTTTTTCAGCACCATTTGTTGGCCACCGCGGAAAAAAACACACGAAAAAAGTATTAAGTCTTGCGGATAGTAACTGCAGAAAATCATCCCTGGGGATTAACGGATCATTTCAACTGGGGATAAAAAGTTCATCCGAATCGAGCATTTGAGTGGACCGACCGCTCGCCCAGCGAGGTGCAACTGTGGGAACTAACGGTTGCCCAGTAAGGTGTAAATGTGAGGAATAAATGTTAGTCCATTGAGGCCATCTGTGGGGACTAACGTTTAGATCCGGTGTCGTTAGTCCTTAAAGCGATGAATGGTTGTGGCAGCCCCATGAGTCCGCAAAGGGACGAATCACACACCCTTTTGCCTTAGATTGCACGCTTACCTCAAACTTTGGTGTCATCGACGGTTTGGTAAACGGAGCAGCGAACGCGTGTCGCTGGGTGCCCGCTACGCACTTCATAAGGTTTCAAAATAGTGGAGCTGAATTTTTTCTAAAGACAGGAATTCTAACGCAGCAATGCTTTGTCAACGTCGTCGAACACGTCCTGTGTAATTTCTAGGGAAAACTTTCCGGTAGCCAAGTCCCTAGCGCTGTAAATCGTTTACTTTTTTGTTCCGAGCAAGCAGATTAGTGCTGTCTGTCACACTCTCTGTCGAGGCTAGCCGTTTGTGCCGCGATTCCTCGCTGTCGTTTGAAAGCGGCACTGCGCGATCGGTTATGGCCCGCTCACGCTAGCGGCAAGCCTGCCGTAACGGCGCGGCGCCGCAGAACGTCGGCCGTCGCTGCACGCGCGAGAGCTGTACAACGTGCACGGCAAGCTTCGCCGGCGAGCCTCGGAAAAACATGGCCGCACTGCCAAAAGCGGTTGTCGTTCACCTCGAATCTATCAAGTGGCCGCCGTGTGCTCTGTAGCTTGTAAGCTCCGACTGATGCTTCCATTTGCTTTAGATTCATGTCCTTAACCTTCGACAGCAATATATTCGTCCAGATTCCACGCCGTTTTTGCGATCCACACTCCAATAATCGATGCTCTAGGCTTAGCGAGTCGAGATGGGCGCTTCTGAATGCTCGGAGAACATAGATTACGCGTTTGTTAGTTGTTTCTAATCCTCCATAGCTGGCGCCACTTGACCTGGCACCAGCTTGGGGACACTTATTTGGTTTTATGCGACGGATTTTTTAATACCAGACAGACTAAAACGCTCCATTGACTGCTAGAACCATGCCTGGCAACGACACGGAAGACATCCGCACTTCTAGCGTGAAAAACACGGAGCAGAAAGCAAGCAGCTCGAAGCGTCCCGTGGCAGAGACCCACGACGCGGAAGGCCGAAAGCAGACGACGCGGCACGCCGTAGTCATGGCAACTGCTCCTCCGTCGCTGATTGTCCACGTCGCTCTCCGGCAGCCCGAGAACGGCGCGAAAATGGGTCTCGGACCTATTCTCCGAACGGCAAAGAACGGCTGACATGCGCGAACGAAACCGTTTGCGCACGGCAGCCTGAGAACGTGAAACGGCAAACGGCGAGCTGCCGTGCCGCTAGCGTGAGAGGGCCATTAGGCGCTCGTTTGTGAAAGAAGTTGACATTCAAGATACCAGAAGAAATTTATCCCTTACATTACTTGCCATTTCTATCTTAATATACTTCGTTCGATACGTTACTTAATTGTTGGGGCTGTTGCACATTACTAGTTTGCATGCAAGCTTTTTCTGCGACATTCATAGTTTCATAGTAAAAAACAGCGCGAAAACACAAGGACGAGACAGATGAAACGGGAACAGCGCTGGTCCCGTTTCATCTGCCTCGTCCTTGTGTTTTCGCGCTGTTTTTTACTATGAATGTGTACCAACAAGCTCAAGTTCGCAAGCTTCTCAAATTCATAGTTTCTTCTTGCGCTAAAGACAAGAACGGGGACAGAGAGACGACGCATTCCATCCGTTGTGGTCGTCGCTGTGTCCCCATTATTGTCTTTAACGCTAGAAGAAAGTACGGCAGCCACCAAGTAGGCTAGTGAATCGTTCTCCAGAACTTGTAGGTAGGCGACCTTAATTTCCAATACCCCCTAGTAACATGCGAGAATTTTTTTCGCCATATAGCGCAACACTCTGCGGGGCCAGGAGAATTTCATAAGGCCAACGCAGGTGCGCGGTTAATCGGCCATGCTTGGCTGCCGAAATGCATGATCCGTTGTTATTCCTTTCTTTGCTAAGCGCTTGCTTATAGCTTTGCAACCTTCTAATCAATACTGAATAGGTTTCACATGTTATATGAAATAGGACTCTTCATAACACAATTATACAGCGCACTGTTTACCTGTCATTTCTAAGCATTAGTGAATGTAGCTCTTTAATACGGGTATTAGATGCAGGAAAAAATGCGCGACCTACATGCCATCAGGCTGTCTCAAAGGGGATCATCATGCCGTCATCGTCATCTTGGCATATTGCGTTCACAGCGACCGTTGATTCTGCGCGTAATGGTAACTGGTTGTAGGACCATTAGTTAGTCTTGAAGACCAGATAACAAAGAACCGGCACTCCATTCTCCTGTGTTTGTTCCTCGCCGGAAATCGGGTGCGGTCCGTCTTTCGTGGTTGAAGGTTAAAGTTCGCAGTGATGCTACTTTACTTTTACAGCGAAAGCTGTTAAGAGATCACAACAAGGGTCGTTTTTGGCGCCGTAGTTGTCCGCCGCCGCCGGTGTCCGTAACCACTATCGCGTGAAATAAGAAAAAAAAAACGAAATAAGAAAAAAACATCCAGGATGGAACGAGGTTCGAACGTGGGCCCTCTGCGTGGGAGCCCAGTATTCTACCTCAGACCCATGCCGGTGCTGGAAACTGCTTAGCAAAAAGACCCTATACGGGCTTCATCTCGGGAAAGAACCACTATATTGCCGCGAGTCTTATATTTCATGAGTTGAAGCTTCACCCACAAAGACTGTGGGCAACGCGCTGCGCAGGCATCGCCGTGATGTGTAGGAAGCTTCACGATTGTTTTGGAACAATCCGTAAGATTGCGCGCCGCACGAGAATGTTCCAGCTTTGTCGAGAGATAACGCCGCCAACAGCGATATCGCTGGAAAGTTCGATAGCGCCTGTATAAAAGCCGACGCGCTTGACTCCTTGTCAGTTGATCGACGGTCGACGCTCTGTCCGCCGCTATCAGTGTGTTGCTGTAGATTGACTTACAGTTTCCCGGCCACAAGTTCGGCCAAATAAACAGTTTCATCTCGAACGTGCTGACTACTGTCTTCGTCGTCACGACCACGTGACATCTGGTGGAGGTGCTGCTTCATGATCCGGACGCCACCGCGGGACGCTGACCCAAGCCCAAGCCGAGAAGACGACGCTAAGGACAACCCGGATCCTCGAACCAGCCGCCGGCAGAAGGGACTACAACCAGAGTACGGGCTCCTTCCCGAAAACACCAGGCAGCCGAAGACCGTCACATCGACCACCGAGACGATGACAGACCCCCTGCCACCTACAACGGTAGTGATGCAACAGCCAAGGGAGCCACCGACTTTCCGTGGATCGTCGTTTGAAGACCAGGAGAGCTGGCTGGAGACGTACGAGCGAGTCGCCGCCTTCAACCACTGGGACACTGAAGAGAAGCTGCGCCACGTCTACTTCTACTTAGAAGACGCCGCGAAGACGTGGTTCGAAAACCATGAATCGAGCCTTCAATCCTGGGACCTCTTTCGGACGACGTTGCTTAATACCTTCGCGAGCATCGTCCGCAAGGAAAAGGCTGCTGCTTTGCTGGAGACAAGAGCACAGCTACCGAATGAGACGGTCACCATCTACACGGAAGAGATGACGCGACTTTTCCGCCTGGCTCATGCTGCCATGCCTGAGGGAAAAAAGGTCCGCTTCCTTATGCGGGGAGTGAAACAAGACCTCTTTGCAGGATTGGTGCGGAACCCACCGAAAACTGTCATCGAATTCCTAAATGAGGCTACAACAATTGAAAAATCCCTCGAGATTAGGACGAAGCAATACAACCGCTCAACCCTGTCGACAGGCTACACCGAAGCGCACTCGCTAGGCACCGACGACCTACGGGAAACCATCAGAGCGATAGTGCGGGAGGAGCTGCGCAAGCTGTTGCCTTCAGCGCAGCCTCAAGTGGATTCGATCGCCGACATGGTCCGCGAGGAAATCCAGCAGTCGCTGGGCACCCCCGATGCAGCGCAGCCGCAGCTGAAAGCAATGAACTATGCTGCAGCAGCCCGACGCAACGCCCCCGCTCCTCGTCCACGTCAAGACGCCGCGCCGCCGCAGCAGTTCGGCCGCCAGACGACGCCGCCGCCACCACCACCAACGCCCTACCGTCCTCCTGTCGCCCAGCGCTATGCCCCGCGCTACGCCCAAAGGAAGACCGACGTTTGGCGCGCCCCTGACAACCGCCCACTCTGCTACCACTGCGGGGAGGCCGGCCATACCTACCGCCGCTGCCAGTACCGTCAGATGGGCTACGCGGATTCGCCGTCAACGCGCCGCGCCCGCAACCAGGCGAACGGCCTCGCGACATCGACGACTACCTCACCGGAACACAGTGGCAAGAACGACGACCTTCCCGCTCGCCGTCGCCCGGCCGCTACATGTCACCGCACCGCCGGCAGTACACTGGCCCAAACCGGGGCCGGTCGCCTAGCCCGTATCCGGAAAACTAAGGGCAGCAACCGATGGAGGTGCGGTTGCTGCACGACGAAATGCCGAAGATCCTCCGCGGCCGCCGACGACGACAACGCGAGGAGACCTGCAGAACACGACGCGAAGCAGACGAAGTCCTGCCGATGAAACCTCGCGGAACCGAAGTAGACCTGACGACGCAACGGGGAAGCAACGGAACAAACCGACGTAGCCGTGACCCCACGCCACGACCTAACTGCAACGCGAGACGACGAACTAGCGACCTCGACGTTCTTATCGACGGCCACAGCATCACAGCTCTCGTCGACACCGGAGCCGACTATTCTGTCTTCAGTGGACCGTTCGCCACCAAGCTGAAGAAAGTAAAGACCGCTTGGAGTGGACCCGAAATCCGGACAGCTGGAGGCCACCTGATAACGCCGATTGGTGTCTGCACGGCGAGAGTCACCATCGATAACCGGACTTATCCTGCGAGCTTTGTAATCCTACAAAATTGCTCTAGGGATGTGATACTTGGAATGGACTTTCTAAGTGACCACGGCGCCGTCATCGACCTGAGATCTGAGTCGATAACGCTAACCTCAGACAAAGCGCTCCCGCCCCACGCGACGCCAGGGAACCATGCATTGAATGTGATAGAAGAGCAGGTGACCGTTCCGCCCCGCTCCAGCGTCATTATTTCCGTCGGCACCGAAAAACCTGCGAACCTTGAAGGGGTCATCGAGGGCGATCAGCACCTACTCCTGAACCGTCAAATTTGCGTCGCACAGGTATAGCCGAGCTGCGTGACGGTAAAGCAATAGTAGTGCTGACAAACTTCAGCCACGAATATAGGCACCTCAACTTCGGTACGACGGTTGCCTACATCGACGAATGCGTAGCCGCCAGCGATGCTTTCGCCCTCTTCGATGCTGCCGAACCTGCTTCGACGAACAGAGGTCCCGAACCGGATTTTGACGTCAACCCAAGCCTTCCGAAGGCCAAACTAGACCAGCTCAAAACCCTGCTCTTGCAATACAAGGACAGTTTCTCGTCGTCATCGCGGGTCCGACAAACGCCCCTTGCGAAGCACCGCATTATAACAGAAGAAAATTCTCGACCACTCCGTCAGAGCCCATACAGAGTTTCTACTCGAGAGCGCGACGCGATAAAGAAACAAGTCGACGAGATGCTATGCGACAGCATCATCCAGCCGTCCAAGAGTCCGTGGGCGTCACCCGTGGTGT
Organism: Rhipicephalus sanguineus; assembly: GCF_013339695.2. NCBI lineage: Eukaryota > Metazoa > Arthropoda > Arachnida > Ixodida > Ixodidae > Rhipicephalus > Rhipicephalus sanguineus. The sequence continues at coordinate 29,813,316 of NC_051176.1, forward strand.
TAGTGAAGAAGAAGGACGGGACACTGCGCTTCTGCGTTGATTACCGGCGCCTGAACAAAATCACGAAGAAGGACGTGTACCCCCTCCCACGAATAGACGACACCCTGGATCGACTTCACAACGCGACGCACTTTTCGTCGATGGACCTCAAGACCGGCTACTGGCAAATCGAAGTCGACGAGAGAGACCGAGAAAAGACTGCCTTTATAACACCCGACGGCCACTTTGAGTTCAAGGTTATGCCTTTCGGTCTTTGCTCGGCACCTGCGACGTTCCAGCGTGTCATGGACACCGTACTGGCCGGATTGAAGTGGCAGACGTGCCTTGTGTATTTGGACGACGTCGTCGTGTTTTCCTCGACCTTCGACGAGCATCTCCGGTGCCTCGAGGCAGTACTTCAAGCAATCAAGGCCTCTGGACTCCTGAAGCCAGAAAAGTGCCGATTCGCGTACAACGAGCTCTTGTTTCTGGGCCATGTGATCAGCAAGTCTGGAGTGCGCCCAGACCCGCGGAAAACAGCGGCCATCGCCGACTTCGCGCCTCCCACCGACAAGAAGGCCGTGCGCCGATTTCTCGGCTTATGCGCCTATTACAGACGCTTCGTCAAAAACTTTTCACGCATCGCCGAACCACTGACGCTTCTCACGAAGACTAACGTGGAATTCAGGTGGGAAACGGAGCAAGTGCAAGCATTTGAGGAACTTAAACGACGCCTGCAGACGCCACCCATACTTGCACATTTCGACGATTGCGCCGACACTGAAATACACACCGACGCTAGCAGCGTAGGACTCGGTGCCGTCCTTGTGCAAAAGACTGACGGGCTTGAAAGGGTTATCAGTTACGCTAGCCGGTCACTATCCAAGGCAGAAGCCAACTATTCCACAACAGAAAGGGAATGCCTTGCCATCATCTGGGCTACGTCAAAGTTTCGCCCCTACCTCTATGGCAGGCCCTTCAAAGTTGTCAGTGATCATCACGCCTTATGCTGGCTAGCTAACTTGAAGGACCCTTCAGGTCGTCTCGCACGATTGAGTTTGAGGCTTCAAGAATTCGACATTACCGTCGTGTACAAGTCCGGACGAAAACACTCTGACGCCGACTGCCTCTCTCGTGCCCCCGTCGACGCGCCGCCGCAAGACGACGACGATGACTGCTTCCTCGGAACTATAAGTGCCGACGACTTCGCCGAAAGGCAACGAGCCGACGCGGAACTGGGGGGCCTTATGGAGTACCTCGAGTTCAAGACCGCCGTTATTCCGAAGGTATTCAAGCGAGGACTGTCGTCGTTTTTCTTACGGAACGGCGTTCTCCTGAAAAAGAACTTCTCGCCACTTCGAACGGACTACCTTCTTGTCGTGCCCTCATCATTGCGACCAGAAATCCTCCAGGCCCTACACGACGACCCGACGGCTGGACACCTCGGTGTTTTCCCGCACCCTCGCCAGAATACAGGAAAGTACTACTGGCCACGCCTTGCTGCCGACGTCGCCCACTACGTCAAGACTTGCCGAGATTGCCAGCGACGGAAGACACCGCCGACTAGGCCAGCGGGACTTCTGCAGCCAATCGAACCACCTCACCGGCCGTTCCAGCAAATCGGGATGGACCTACTGGGGCCGTTCCCGACGTCGACTTCCGGCAACAAGTGGATCGTCGTAGCGACTGACTACCTCACCCGCTACGCGGAGACGAAGGCCTTGCCCAAAGGCAGTGCCGCCGAGGTAGCCAAGTTCTTCGTGGAGAACATCGTTTTGCGTCATGGCGCCCCAGAGGTCCTTATCACAGACAGAGGTACCGCCTTTACTGCGGACCTAACTCAGGCGATCTTCAAGTACAGCGAGACGAGCCACCGCCGCACCACCGCCTACCACCCGCAGACCAATGGCCTCACCGAGCGTCTAAATAAGACCATCGCCGACATGCTCGCCATGTACGTCGACGTTGAGCACAAGACGTGGGACGCCGTCCTTCCGTACGTGACCTTCGCTTACAACACGGCCGTCCAAGAAACGACGCAGATGACGCCGTACAAGTTGGTCTACGGAAGAAGCCCGGCAACTACGCTCGACGCCATGCTACCCAACGTCACCGACGAAGAAAATGTCGACGCCGCCGCTTACTTACAACGTGCCGAAGAAGCTCGACAGCTGGCCCGCTTGCGCATCAAGACCCAGCAGCACACCGACAGCCGTCGCTACAATCTTCGACGACGCTTCGTCAAGTACCAGCCCGGCGACCGTGTCTGGGTCTGGACGCCAATACGACGACGCGGACTGAGCGAGAAGCTTCTTCGACGATACTTCGGACCGTACAGGGTACTTCGACGTCTCGGCGCACTCGACTACGAGGTTGTCCCCGACGGCATCACGAACTCTCAGAGGCGCCGAGCTCGACCCGAGGTCGTGCATGTGGTGCGCCTTAAACCGTACTATGCTCGTAACGCACCTGAGGACTCTAATGTTTGCTTTCTTTATTAGTTTTCTTTAGTATTGCATGTATTCATGTTCTGTTTTTAAGCATCGGGACGATGCTTTTCAGAGGGGGGCATTGCCGCGAGTGTTATATTTCATGAGTTGAAGCTTCACCCACAAAGACTGTGGGCAACGCGCTGCGCAGGCATCGCCGTGATGTGTAGGAAGCTTCACGATTGTTTTGGAACAATCCGTAAGATTGCGCGCCGCACGAGAATGTTCCAGCTTTGTCGAGAGATAACGCCGCCAACAGCGATATCGCTGGAAAGTTCGATAGCGCCTGTATAAAAGCCGACGCGCTTGACTCCCTTGTCAGTTGATCGACGGTCGACGCTCTGTCCGCCGCTATCAGTGTGTTGCTGTAGATTGACTTACAGTTTCCCGGCCACAAGTTCGGCCAAATAAACAGTTTCATCTCGAACGTGCTGACTACTGTCTTCGTCGTCACGACCACGTGACAATATAATAAGTAATGTAGCGTGGTAGAAGAATAAAATAACAAATAGGCGTCACGCAAACGCGAATCCTGTAACCAGGCGTCACACAATGCGAATTACGCAACGAGTGGGTTGCTGAATGCTTCCAACCCATTACAAAGGGCTCTGCCATAATTCTTCATCGTCATCAGCAACAGGATCAGCAAAGTGACATAATGTCTCACATGTGTTTAGCGGTTACCACGGTTCTCCGTAGATGACGAAAAATTGCATAGTGGCTGCTTCCCTACGTCACAAAATTATGATGATTTATATCGTAGTGGGTTCTTCGCAAGTGCACTTCTATTGGTTGCCAAGGAAGCCCATAAGGCTCCCATGATCCATTTCCTCAGGGTCTCAATAAAGTTATTCCCCCTCTCTCTCTTACTCACGTTAACGTATATTATAAAGCGTGGTCGGAGAGTTAAATAACGACCGGGTGTCGCACAATGCGAATTACGTAACTAGTGGGTCGTTTAAAGATTCCAACCCATTAGAAAGGGCTCATCGTCATCAACCGTCGCATCAAAAAAGTGCACATAATGCCTTACACATGGTATCTCGCTTCTCCGCAGAATGACGAATAATATCGTGGTGGGTGCTTCCCAACTTCACAAAAATTATTTTTGGCGTAGTGGATACGTTGCTGGTGTACTTTTATTAGTAGCCACAGGAGAGTTTATAACGGGCTCTAGAAATACCGCTCTTCCAGCTTTCGCTGTGACTGTGCGGCGCTTTCCGTGCAGGCCTGGCGTTTTTTTATCGCCAGAACGAAGAGATGGTTTTCATTTATTTATTTATTTTATTCATTATTATGTACCTACGCTTACAGAGGGGAGGGCTTACTATAGAAAAAAATTCGGCAGATCCCACGTCCAGTGGGAGTCGATGTTATGCGAAGCATGCGGCGGGAAGGTGACTGTGGCGTAATTTTTTTTTTACTGAGCGAAACGTTACAAAATGACGCTAAAGATTTGTGCAAATTTTATATGCACACATATATGTTGAAGAGCCGCATATGTGTTATATAACCAGTTGTTTACAGTTGGGTAACGCTGCCAACGGCAACGTTGGTATTATACCAACACCAGAAGCCGTAAGTAGATACGTAGTGCTTATACTTGTCCCTTATGATAGAGAACGCACGCACGTTTCACGAACCCGTGTGCATGTGTGGAAGAAGTTCTTGACAGTTCTAGAACAAGGTCATCATCACCGTGATCACTGACCACCAGCAGGTGGTCATGACTTGTTATCGGATCAGGTCATGATCGCGATGACGAGGGGTCCATGTGTATTGCAGTATGGGGTATAGTACAGCTGTTGGAAATCGTGGATGCTTCGGTCATTTCGTCGACAAATTGTCTGTCGATAGAGCCGGCGACGTGTCGGAATCTGAAGTCACTTTTCGCGTTGGCTATAGGTATAGGCCCGTCCGAGGCTGGTAGGCCTGGATAGTGCCTACGTAGACCAACATCAGTGGATGGCGCCTGTCGTATTCGTAGACTACCTGGGCGATTGTGGTCTACGTAGCCTAGTCTACAAAGCGGCTTCAAGTCAAAACTGGCCTCATCCTCGTTCAGCATGAGGCATCGCCCAGTCTCGTAAGAAATGGACACTGCGTCGGTTCTGGCGGATAAGTGCACTTTACGGTGCGATGATGTGGATATCATACGTAACATTCGTTAATGTATTCCTCCGGAGTCGAGCATGGTTCAATATAGCTTGCAGAATCATAGAAATACAAATGTAATGTTATTAGACGGCTATAATAGCGGAACCAACACTGGAAACCACATACGTTAATCTGATATGACGCCTAGTAGGAGCATACACATCGTAGAGTATCAGTAGTGTTTATTGCTTTCTTGTAAAATTAGATAGCAGCACCACAACCACAACTGACGTTGCACTGACATCACCGCTGCATCGGCTGTTTTTTCAAACCAGTTTATATACCTGGTGTGCTCTGTGGTAGAATAACTGATTGCCACGCAGAATGCTTGGTTCGATTCCTGCTGGGATCCTAATTTTCATTCTTTCCATTCGTCGGGTCAACGCTGCTGATGTCGATTTTTCTTAATGCTCTCGCATTTAATGTCTGAGTGAGTGAGTCAGAACTTTATTTTGGTCCAAAAGTGGCAGAAGCTGAACGCGACTGGAGGTCCCGCTAGCTCAGCCAGGTGGCTCCACCCAGGAAGTGCCGGAAGCTGGAGCCTCTCGGCGATGTCCCGGGCCCTCTGGACTGCCAGGAGTTGTTTGTTGAGCTCCATGCTGCGCATGGCAGCCTCCCAGGAGGGTTTGTCCGATAATCCTGACCACTAATTAAAGGGGCACAGCCAGAGCATGTGTTCGAAATTACAGTGTTCGTGACTACAGTGCTGACAGTGAGGTGAAAAGTCTGGATCGATTCTGTTTAGCATGGCTGGAGTGATGTACGTTTTGTCTGTAGTTGTCGTAGTGTGACCGCTTGCGCTTTATTCAATTTAGGGTGTGGAGGGGGGAAGAGCCTGCGCCCTAGTTTGTGAGCTGAGGTGATTTCGTGGAACGATATTAATGGATCCTTGAAGTCCATGCATCTCCGTTCCCGTCCCGTCTGAGATGGCCGGTCACCGCCGCGGGTAGCTAGTTCACGCGCTAGCTGGTGAGCCCTCTCGTTAGGGTTGCCGTTTGGGGAGGATGAGATGTCACCCATGTGGGCCGGGAACCATATGATGTGCGTTAGAGGATCTTCCCCTTCGATAGCCTCAGCAGTCGTCTTATTAACAATGCTTGCGGCTGCGGCGGAGACGAAGCCGGATGAAAATGACCTGATGGCAGTTCGTGAGTCTGAAAAGATGGTGACGTCCCTTCTTCGTTCTTGCAGAGCTACCGCGATAGCCAGTTCCTCGGCTTCGTGAGTGAAGCCGGTGACCACCGTGGCCGCGTTAACTAGTGATCCCTTGGCATTGACGACTGTGACGACATACGCGTCTTCTTCCCGTATTTGGCTGCATCAACC
>NC_051176.1:29819366-29885460 GCF_013339695.2 Rhipicephalus sanguineus
GACAAATATGACTTGAACGGATATTTAGATACTACCTACTTTAAGCCATGCGCCATCCGGTCTTGTGCGTAAGGAATAACGGCGATTTTTCTTTCTTTTCTCTTAGGTCTGGTCATGTGAGGATTGCCTTTCTTAAGCTTTTTTAGGGCCCTTCACAACGGAGACAAACTGTGGCCTGTGGGAACCCGATATTTTAACCTGTTAGCTGCCGAGAAAAGCTAAACTGCCAACGCAACATGGGTGCTACCAAACACCGGACGCGGTAAGCTGACACGTAGTGCTTATACTCTTCAATATGGATAGCGCGAAACCGAACAGGACAAAGAAGGTACAAGATGCACAGGACAGGCGTTACTCGCAACGAAGCTTCATCAGGAAAGTTTCCGTATATATATGGTACGCCGCCGAGTGACACGCGCAGGTGCACGCACGTACTGTCGGCCCGCAAAAGTTTGCGGGATCTGCAGCGCGTGGCGGAGCGACGGAAAAACTGCATGCTGCGTCACCTACCGTGATGCGGCGGGTGTTGAGGCTATCGGCCTCAGCGATTAGCGACGGCGCGTCAGACACACGTGCCGTTGCCGTAGCTAATCGCGGATGGCTGCAGCCGATAAGCCTCAACACCCGCCGCATCACGGTAGGTGAACGCAGCAATGCAGTTCTGTCGCTCGGCCACGCGCTGCAGATCCCGCAAACTTTTGCGGGCCGACAGTACGTTACAGTCACAGTTGCAGTTGTTACTGTTCCGTTACATTTGTTATGCTTATACTTGTCCGTTATGACGGAGAACGCACGCACGTTTCACGAACCTGTGTGGATGTGTAGAAGGGGTTCTTGACTGTTCTTGACTTTCTTGACCGTGATCAGAGAGCACCAGCAGCTGGACCGGACTTGTTATCGGATCCATTCGTGATTGCCGCTGCGAGGGGTGAAAGTGGAGTGAAGTGCGAGGTATTGTGCAGCTGGTAGAATCCTGGATGCCTCTTACGATAAAATTATCTATGATGCCTCCTTCCTGAACGTGGCAGCGAGGTCTCTTGATGCCCTGTACACATCCAAGCCGTCCTTCACGCAGTATAAGGACCAGGTGTTGCTGGGTCTTGATAAGTCAATGTTGAAATCATCGGTAATGATGAGAGGCCTGGTTCTATTGGCAGATTAGTAGGGAAGCATTGGCCCCGGTTTTTTTGTAATCACAGTGTTCCACTTTGCGGACTACGTGGACCAGTGGATGATAGTTGAGTGTTTTCCAGGGGGTTCTGTCACTTTCCTTGCGCCCGCCGCGGTGGTGTAGCGGTTATGGTGCTCGGCTGCTGCGCCGAAGGTCGCGGGTTCGATCCCGGCCGCGCCGGTCGCATTTTGATGGAGGCAAAATGCTAGATGCCTGTGTACTGTGTGATCTCGGTGCTCGTTAAAGAATACCAGATGGTCGAAATTTCCGGAGCCCTTTGCTATGGCGTCTCTCACAATCATATCGTGGTTTTGGGACCTAAAACCCAAACAATCATTATTATAATCACTTTCCTTGCGTGTCAATGCGTGTGTTCGCGGTTACTATGCTGGTTCCGACTCTGCATCACCTGTGCCACATACCCGCATAATACGAAACTCTGGTATACGGGTATGTGCCACACGTGACTGAGAGAAAGGGTTTCACGACGTACGCGACAGGTATTTTGCGTTATTCATGTCATGAGCAGTGAATCGTGTTCGTCATACACTGATCCCTGCTATGCAATTTGGTAACTACAAGTTATGGAGACGACCAGGAGAGCGTCAAGACGTAGCGGCTAGATAGATAGATAGATAGAAAGATAGATACGTAGATAGAAACGGGCAATGTGCCTGAGGTTCGCTAAGAAATGCTTCGCATTTTAAAATATTGAAAGCCCGCAGTTCTCTTTTAAATGCGAAACATTTCTAGCAAGCCCTAAGCACATTGAGCGTTTCTATCTATCTATCTATCTATCTAATTCTATCTATATATATATCTATAATCTATCTATCTATATCTATCTAATCTATCTATCTATCTATCTATCTATCTATCTATCTATCTATCTATCTATCTATCTAATCTATCTATCTATCTATCTCTCTATCTATATCTATCTATCTATCTATCTATCTATCTATCTAGATCTATCTATCTATCTAATCTATCTATCTATCTATCTATCTATCTATCTATATATCTATCTATCTATTATCTATCTATCTAATCTATCTATCTATCTATCTATCTATCTATCTATGCGCATCGTCTGGGTGCTCTCGTGATCGCCTCCTTAATTGGTGTAGCCCAAAATTGGCATGGGAGGGTAAGAAGGTTTGACGAATAATTGTCTATAACGAGGAAAATCCTGTCGCACAAAATACGGAGTGGGGGTACGTCCCAGTTTGCAGTAAACGTAGCGTGACTGCCTGAGCCCTGTTCAACTTTGCGTGTGGCAGTGGGAATTGGCCTACGCCCCAAGTAGTAGTATTTAGTGATCTCGTTGTAGGTTAGTAAATTATCTTTGATTCCGGAATGGGCCGTGGGCGTCGGTTCGGTTCTGACCGGCACGGCAAGCGAGTCCTCGTGCCAGGTCATTCGTCACCTCGTTGAGGTTGACCCGAGCCTCGTCCACTTGTCCCATATGTATTCCGGGAATCGATAAGATAATTTACTAACCTACAACGAGATCACTAAATACTACTACTTGGGGCGTAGGCAATTCCCACTGCCACACGCAAAGTTGAACAGGGCTCAGGCAGTCACGCTACGTTTACTGCAAACTGGGACGTACCCCACTCCGTATTTTGTAAAAAAAATTCACCCCGAAAGCGAAATTAGGAAAAGAATGTGACGCATGCGATGGCATCATTGAAATCAGACAAATGCTGCGGGCTGTCCCGCGACTCTCGCCAACCCGAAGAAAAATGGCTTCACTGGCAGAAGATGATCTCCAGCGTATTGCCCAAGGAAATGGAGTATTTACGGAGGCGTTTGTCGTAACCTGTCGCGGTTGCGCTGTTCGTGGCCTATCTGCGCTATGTCCAGTGACGCAGTATTATGCGAGTGGTTATCATGTGTATTTATAGGCGGTGCATTTGTTTTTTTCTCAATAAATTTGTTGAGAGTTCAGCGCTGTGTGCGTTCCCTCCTGTGTGTCCTGTGGTTGTCGCGCTGTTTTTTCTAATCCAGGTATAAGACTACGTAACCACAGAAGAGCACCAAGTGTGGCTAGTTGGTTGATGTTCATTCCGTAATGGTTTAACTGTGGCCAACACAAGGACAACAGAGAAAGTAAAAGACAGCACTGCGCAAGTGCTGTTTTTTACTTTGTTGATCCTGTATTGGTTTAGTTAAAACATTATGTAGCCACACATCTAGAATCGGCCTAGAACCGATCACCTTTCTTGTGAAATGACAATAGTCTACTTCCCTGAGCTGAAACAATAATTCGGTCTACATCTGCTCGCCTTCCACGTCAGTGGCATAGCTATAATTTTTTGGCGGGGGGGGGGGGGGAGGGTTTAAAGATACTTCATGTATGTACGTGCGCCTGTACGTTTGCCTGTATATAGACACATCCAACATCGAAAAATCTCCCTATCTACGCCAACCACCCTGGCTACATGACAGCCCGTCGTGTCATATGATATAGCACCTATGACTGCTTCCTCTACGTATAACCTTGCAAGGATAAATAATTGTGTTCCAATAGGCGTTTAGGATGCCTAAGTAAAGAAATAAATAAATTTATCCTGGCTCTTCGTGCGCGAGAAGCTGTCTTGACGTCTTGGTCGCTGGCTATTCGTCTCGGAGATTGCCAGCTTGTCATCTGCAAGTTTGTAGCAAGTACCAGTACGCAGACGGACGTTCTCGCGGTCCGCTTTCTATGGTTGCGCAACCATGTCCCGTGACTCGTTGTCGCGTGTCGCCTAATGCCGGGGTTGCTTTGAAGCAGGAACTTCCTTCGGACGTTCAGTGGGATCACTCCCCGAACTTACCGGCTCATGTACTGCCGACACATCATCGGCCGTGCTCAAGGAGCTTGGCGCTCTGATAAAACCCGGCATTTTCTGCTGCTCACGCATGTGAAGCTCAAGAACTGCGTACTGACAGACTGTCTCACTTGTATTGACGCTCGATGCAGGGCGCCTGTTCTGCGTCGCTGTCTTCAAGCGAGTGTCCTTAATGCTCATGACGGCTGCACGACTGCTCGCCGCCTTGGTTTTCACAGAATGTATGAGTGCATCGAAACTCTCATCCACAGGTCTCGTCTTCCTACCGGTGTAACATCATACACCTCTTCCTGCTGTATTTGCAGAGCTACTGCCGGACGGCTGCAACCAGCCCTATGTTGGTCGGAACCCTTCGAAATTCTTACCACGAGTTTAATAGGTAATCTATGGATGATGGTATTTGCGTCGAAAGAGCTCGTGTCAATTCTAGGACTGCTTCTCTGTTTCTGCATTTCTACTTCATGTCTTAATCCTGACACTTCTCCTTGTCTGCTCCCGAGCAACTACGAAAAAAAAAAAAAACATTCCTTTCACAACTGGTAGACGAGATGCTGAGAATTTCCGGGCGCCACGGATGTTGTCAGGACCTCGTCTACCGTAACGTACAGCCGAGTGAGAAATTCTACCGACCACGGGAACGCGTGCCAAAATGCATCGCTGCGCTCTTCTACCGATTTCGCGGCTGACTTTGAGAGTGCGTGCCACGCGCACACGTCCTTTCTGCATTCCATTTTGCTCGTTCGCTTGCTTCAATGCGTGAACACGCGGCCGCAAACGCCGGACATTGCGCAAGGTATCACTTCTTGAGTCGCCGTGGAGGCACACGAGCGACGGCTGGACGAAAATACCTCGTTTGTACAAGTGAACTCTTTATCGCCGCGATATCATGGCTCGGCGCTTCCACATCGACTACAGGAATTGCCATCTTGCGCTCTCTCCCACGTTTCGTCACGAGCCCGGTTGAAGCGAGCGAAAGGTTGAAAAGGACGCGCGTGTTCAGTACTCGCTGCCGAAGTTAGCCCTTAAACCGCCAGAAGGCGCAGCGATAGTTTGGCACGCGCTCCCGTCGTCTCCAGAATTTTGCAAGTGACTGTACAGTGCCGTCCACCTCTGTGTAGAGCACGCGAGCAGGCCGGCTTCGCTCGGCGGGGCGCCACCTTGCGGCGCTTGCAGGGTCTGACGTGGTGTACGCACGTTGCTTTAAACCAGAAAGATGTTGCTAAGCGCCTGTTCTGCCGCCTGTCCGCGTTGCCCGAGGTTGTCATTTTTTAATATGAACTATGTCACGATTGACTCTGCCCTGCCAAGGCGAAAACGCACGTAAAACGAGGATTGTAGCCAGCGCCCGGATACCACGCCAACGTAAACGGACGTGTCGGCCGCGCGCGCCGATTGTGTGTGTTTTTAGTGTTAGTGAAAGTGCTGAGCCCACTCTCCTCCTTGGACTCTCACCCCCTCCTCATCTGCCGGCGAGCCGCCACTCCGGTGGGAACATTCGGACAAATGCTCATTCGGAAATTTCGGCGGGAACATTCGGACTGGCGGTAAGATGTCGCATGGTCCCTTTTCCATTTACCTAAGACGACTAGAAAGCGAAAGCCATCTTCTTGTTTTCCTTTTCGGTTGTTTGTCTGACAACTAAGGTGCCGCTAGGAGCCCTCATGTAAGCCTATCTCCCTAACGTTTGAGTCGACAGCAGTGGTACTTACGCTGATGGCAAACTAATAAGATCTCTACGAAATGTAACTGTCGCATAAGGTGTTTGTAATTTGCGATTTAGTGCTTTCATGGTCGGCGTTCGTGCAAATGTAGCCGCCTTATGCATAGTTGCGAACTCTGTACATACCAACGCGGATACGAAATTTTCCTAACGCACGTATAAGGTGGGGGCGCTAGACCAAGGCAAGGCTTCACAATCTTTCCGACGTCTTTCGCACCTATGTCGTATCGTCAAATGCTGGAATATACGGCGCCGCTCCTCGTATTGGGTGCTGTACCGCACATAGCTACGAATGTACAGTCACGTCCACGTCTGTGTAGAGCGCGCGAGCAGCTGGCTTTGCTCTGCGGGGCGGCACCTTGCAGCAGTTGCGGGTTCTGACGTGGTGTGCGCAGGAGCATGCGCGGCCTAATATACATGCAGATCCGCGCAGACTGCTTGAAACCAGAAATGATGTTGGTAAGCGCCTTCGTTTTGCTGGCTGTGCGCATTATCCGATGTTATCACTCTTTTATGTGACTGCGCATGTCGGAACATCCAGAAAGCGCGCATCGTTTGTTCTAAAAGAGCCAGGTGCATGTTATCAGCCCCACGGCGTCGTTCTTTGGCATCGAGATGCTGCAAGCGTCCCGAGGCGGAGTGTATATTCGGTTAAACGAGGGACACTCTTCAATGTTGCCGCTCGTGCGTAGCATGTCTGGATGTACAGCGGTGAGCACTGTTAGGGTGAACACGCGAGCGCGTGGCCGACGGCACTATCAGCGCCGCATAACAGCCATCGTTGGAAACATTGCACATGCGCAGCATGTGCTTTTCGATACACTCTTCCACCACGCGCACTGCGTCATAGATATGCTTGTTGGGGATACGCTTGTGTGCGCGCGGTGGAAAGCGTATTTCGTAGAAACGCATGATGCGCATGCGCGATGTTTCCACCGATGACCGTTACGCGGCGCCGACAGTGCCGTCGGCCACGCGCTCGCGTGTTCACCCTAAGAGTGCTCACCGCTGTACAGTCGAGCGCGATGTGAAGGTTATCGCGTGAACGTCGATAAAGAACTACAACAGCGCCACGGCCGAGCATCCTCTTTCGAGGAAAGCCAGGTATCAGGCAAGCTTCACTCACTCTTTTTGCTGTTTCTTAAGCTGCGATCATTCCCATCCGAAGAAGGTGCATTTTAATTTCTTTGTTTTTTATGACAACGCGATACACTTGTTCAACTTAGCAAGCCGTTGAAACGAAGCAGTGTCAAGAACCAGCTTTAGCAGTCTTTCCCAGCAATATTGTCATCTTCCGTGGAGAAAAGAGCCACCGAAGAATGCCCTAGATCGCAACAAATGGAAAGCTAAAAGAAAAAGAAACGATGTTGGGCTCGTCGTAGGGGCAATTGTTGCAGCATGGAACAACCAACGAGGGCGAGAAAAATGTGTAATCTGGATTTTCACTGTTCCAAAACGTGCCGCTAGGCTCCAGGGACGCTAGGCCGGTCGACGCGCACAGCAGTGCAACCGGTTGCTAGGTAACGTACGGTGGCATCATCGCGGCGCGGAGTTTTCTGTTCGCCTTGGACATATTACGGCCGGCTTAAACAACTCCGCTGTGGAAAGACTTCTGGCTGCGCCCCTACTAATCCCCGATCTATCATGAAGCAACACGTGCGGACAATATCTGCAAGACCTTAAGCAGCACACAAGGTCTGTGATCAGAGGCGGCCGTACATGCATTTTCAAGGCCAGAATGGCACAATATTTGAAGCCCCGGGCGACCGCTGCCTACGCGCTGTTTGCTTCGAACTGCGAATCCGTCGAGTGACAATTGTGTCAGCGACCAGAGCAGCTCTATTCGTTATGCATTATTGGTAGTGCGTGCGAACTAAAAACCATGCTTAAGCAGCTGGAAATTTTAACTGCTATCATTCGGGCCAGCTGCACGAAGAACGCTACACGAACGCACGGCTTCACTACTAAAAAAATGCCCCCACCTCCCCGAAGGGAATCGTGAGGAAATGCGAATGCATTTCTTGCGCCGAGAGTACACGGCGTAGTAATTTTAATGGCGTAAATTAATGACGAGACGAGGATTCTACCGTAACCATTTATTTACACATTCATCAGCACCTGTTTGTGTTGTCATTGTACCTGACGGCCATAATCTCAGCCTTGTGGTCGCCGTTGGCGTTTAACAGCGGCGCCTCGAGCACACATTTCCGGATGTTCTTGAGAGGCGCCCAGCCAGCGAACGGTCGAGAGTGAGGCGCGAGCGGACGGGAGAGCGGGGCGCAGGGAGGAGAGAGAGCGAACAGCGAGAGAAGGAGCGGCGAAGCACTGCACCTACCCTCTCCTACACTCTCTCGCACCACATGCTCCGGTTGCTAGGGGCGAGGATAAGCGCGCGCGCCCGGAGCTGTTGCTGTGGGAGAGGGAGTGAGAACGTAGAGATAACACCTGCCGACGCGCGGACAACGTCGGACGCCTAACATAAATGCATTCGCATTTAAAACAGCGCGCACTCCACGCACCGGTAGCTGGCTTAGGTTGGCAGACTAAAACTGAATACTACCGTCAAATCTAGTAAGCATCTTAGAACCTGGCAACGTTCATATCGTTCCACCATGGCGGCACCCAGGCGGTTATGGGCTTCAATGCATGGGCCCTACGGGGAGCTTTTCCCCTAGAGTCGGCATATTAACTCTATCCTGCGCGGTGAAACAGTTGCAGAGGAGAGCAAGCTGCGCACGTGTGCCATCTTTTCCTCCTGTCCCGAAGGGCTGTTGCGCGGAAAGGCGGGTGCGCGCGTTCTGAGCAGGTGCGTCCAGAGATGGAAGAGCGGAGTGTCGTCTACGGTGGTGGCGGCGTCAGTAGAGGAGACACCAGCGACGGAAGAGCCCGCCGCGAGTCTTATATTTCATGAGTTGAAGCTTCACCCACAAAGACTGTGGGCAACGCGCTGCGCAGGCATCGCCGTGATGTGTATAGGAAGCTTCACGATTGTTTTGGAACAATCCGTAAGATTGCGCGCCGCACGAGAATGTTCCAGCTTTGTCGAGAGATAACGCCGCCAACAGCGATATCGCTGGAAAGTTCGATAGCGCCTGTATAAAAGCCGACGCGCTTGACTGCTTGTCAGTTGATCGACGGTCGACGCTCTGTCCGCCGCTATCAGTGTGTTGCTGTAGATTGACTTACAGTTTCCCGGCCACAAGTTCGGCCAAATAAACAGTTTCATCTCGAACGTGCTGACTACTGTCTTCGTCGTCACGACCACGTGACATCTGGTGGAGGTGCTGCTTCATGATCCGGACGCCACCGCGGGACGCTGACCCAAGCCCAAGCCGAGAAGAAGACGACGCTAAGGACAACCCGGATCCTCGAACCAGCCGCCGGCAGAAGGGACTACAACCAGAGTACGGGCTCCTTCCCGAAAACACCAGGCAGCCGAAGACCGTCACATCGACCGCCGAGACGATGACAGACCCCCTGCCACCTACAACGGTAGTGATGCAACAGCCAAGGGAGCCACCGACTTTCCGTGGATCGTCGTTTGAAGACCCGGAGAGCTGGCTGGAGACGTATGAGCGAGTCGCCGCCTTCAACCACTGGGACACTGAAGAGAAGCTGCGCCACGTCTACTTCTACTTAGAAGACGCCGCGAAGACGTGGTTCGAAAACCATGAATCGAGCCTTCAATCCTGGGACCTCTTTCGGACGACGTTCCTTAATACCTTCGCGAGCATCGTCCGCAAGGAAAAGGCCGCTGCTTTGCTGGAGACAAGAGCACAGCTACCGAATGAGACGGTCACCATCTACACGGAAGAGATGACGCGACTTTTCCGCCTGGCTGATGCTGCCATGCCTGAGGAAAAAAAGGTCCGCTTCCTTATGCGGGGAGTGAAACAAGACCTCTTTGCAGGATTGGTGCGGAACCCACCGAAAACTGTCATCGAATTCCTAAATGAGGCTACAACAATTGAAAAATCCCTCGAGATTAGGACGAAGCAATACAACCGCTCAACCCTGTCGACAGGCTACACCGAAGCGCACTCGCTAGGCACCGACGACCTACGGGAAACCATCGGAGCGATAGTGCGGGAGGAGCTGCGCAAGCTGTTGCCTTCAGCGCAGCCTCAAGTGGATTCGATCGCCGACATGGTCCGCGAGGAAATCCAGCAGTCGCTGGGCACCCCCAATGCAGCGCAGCCGCAGCTGCAAGCAATGAACTATGCTGCAGCAGCCCGACGCAACGCCCCCGCTCCTCGTCCACGTCAAGACGCCGCGCCGCCGCAGAAGTTCGGCCGCCAGACGCCGCCGCCGCCACCACCACCAACGCCCTACCGTCCTCCTGTCGCCCAGCGCTATGCCCCGCGCTACGCCCCAAGGAAGACCGACGTTTGGCGCGCCCCTGACAACCGCCCACTCTGCTACCACTGCGGGGAGGCCGGCCATACCTACCGCCGCTGCCAGTACCGTCAGATGGGGCTACGCGGATTCGCCGTCAACGCGCCGCGCCAGCAACCAGGCGAACGGCCTCGCGACATCGACGACTACCTCACCGGAACACAGTGGCAAGAACGACGACCTTCCCGCTCGCCGTCGCCCGGCCGCTACATAGTCACCGCACCGCCGGCAGTACACTGGCCCAAACCGGGGCCGGTCGCCTAGCCCGTATCCGGAAAACTAAGGGCAGCAACCGATGGAGGTGCGGTTGCTGCACGACGAAATGCCGAAGATCCTCCGCGGCCGCCGACGACGACAACGCGAGGAGACCTGCAGAACACGACGCGAAGCAGACGAAGTCCTGCCGATGAAACCTCGCGGACCGAAGTAGACCTGACGACGCAACGGGGAAGCAGCGGAACAAACCGACGTAGCCGTGACCCCACGCCACGACCTAACTGCAACGCGAGACGACGAACTAGCGACCTCGACGTTCTGATCGACGGCCACAGCGTCACAGCTCTCGTCGACACCGGAGCCGACTATTCTGTCTTCAGTGGACCGTTCGCCACCAAGCTGAAGAAAGTAAAGACCGCTTGGAGTGGACCCGAAATCCGGACAGCTGGAGGCCACCTGATAACGCCGATTGCTGTCTGCACGGCGAGAGTCACCATCGATAACCGGACTTATCCTGCGAGCTTTGTAATCCTACAAAATTGCTCTAGGGATGTGATACTTGGAATGGACTTTCTAAGTGACCACGGCGCCGTCATCGACCTGAGATCTGAGTCGATAACGCTAACCTCAGACAAAGCGCTCCCGCCCCACGCGACGCCAGGGAACCATGCATTGAATGTGATAGAAGAGCAGGTGACCGTTCCGCCCCGCTCCAGCGTCATTATTTCCGTCGGCACCGAAAAACCTGCGAACCTTGAAGGCGTCATCGAGGGCGATCAGCAACTACTCCTGAACCGTCAAATTTGCGCCGCAAGAGGTATAGCCGAAGCTGCGTGACGGTAAAGCAATAGGTAGTGCTGACAAACTTCAGCCACGAATATAGGCACCTCAACATTCGGTACGACGGTTGCCTACATCGACGAATGCGTAGCCGCCAGCGATGCTTTCGCCCTCTTCGATGCTGCCGAACCTGCTTCGACGAATAGAGGTCCCGAACCGGATTTTGACGTCAACCCGAAGCCTTCCGAAGGTCAAGCAAGACCAGCTCAAAACCCTGCTCCTGCAATACAAGGACATGTTTCTCGTCGTCATCGCGGGTCCGACAAACGCCCCTTGTTAAGCACCGCATTATAACAGAAGAAAATTCTCGACCACTCCGTCAGAGCCCCTACAGAGTTTCTACTCGAGAGCGCGACGCGATAAAGAAACAGTCGACGAGATGCTACGCGACAACATCATACAGCCGTCCAAGAGTCCGTGGGCGTCACCCGTGGTGTTAGTGAGGAAGAAGGACGGGACACTGCGCTTCTGCGTTGATTATCGGCGCCTGAACAAAATCACGAAGAAGGACGTGTACCCCCTCCCACGGATAGACGACACCCTGGATCGACTTCACAACGCGACGTACTTTTCATCGATGGACCTCAAGACCGGCTATTGGCAGATCGAAGTAGACGAGAGAGACCGAGAAAAGACCGCTTTATAACACCCGACGGCCTCTTTGAGTTCAAGGTCATGCCTTTCGGTCTTTGCTCGGCACCTGCGACGTTCCAGCGCGTCATGGACACTGTACTGGCCGGATTGAAGTGGCAGACGTGCCTTGTGTATTTGGACGACGTCGTCGTGTTTTCCTCGACCTTCGACGAGCATCTCCGGCGGCTCGAGGCAGTACTTCAAGCTAATCAAGGCCTCTGGACTGACCCTGAAGCCAGAAAAGTGCCGATTCGCGTACAACGAGCTCTTGTTTCTGGGCCATGTGATCAGCAAGTCTGGAGTGCGCCCAGACCCGCGGAAAACAGCGGCCATCGCCGACTTCGCGCCTCCCACCGACAAGAAGGCCGTGCGCCGATTTCTCGGCTTATGCGCCTATTACAGACGCTTCGTCAAAAACTTTTCACGCATCGCCGAACCACTGACGCTTCTCACGAAGACTAACGGGAATTCAGGTGGGAAACGGAGCAAGTGCAAGCATTTGAGGAACTTAAACGACGCCTGCAGACGCCACCCATACTTGCACATTTCGACGATTGCGCCGACACTGAAATACACACCGACGCTAGCAGCGTAGGACTCGGTGCCGTCCTTGTGCAAAAGACTGACGGGCTTGAAAGGGTTATCAGTTATGCTAGCCGGTCACTATCCAAGGCAGAAGCCAAACTATTCCACAACAGAAAGGGAATGCCTTGCCATCATCTGGGCTACGTCAAAGTTTCGCCCCTACCTCTATGGCAGGCCCTTCAAAGTTGTCAGTGATCATCACGCCTTATGCTGGCTAGCTAACTTGAAGGACCCTTCAGGTCGTCTCGCACGATAGAGTTTGAGGCTTCAAGAATTCGACATTACCGTCGTGTACAAGTCCGGACGAAAACACTCTGACGCCGACTGCCTCTCTCGTGCCCCCGTCGACGCGCCGCCGCAAGACGACGACGATGACTGCTTCCTCGGAACTATAAGTGCCGACGACTTCGCCGAAAGGCAACGAGCCGACGCGGAACTGGGGGGCCTTATGGAGTACCTCGAGTTCAAGACCGCCGTTGTTCCGAAGGTATTCAAGCGAGGACTGTCGTCGTTTTTCTTACGGAACGGCGTTCTCCTGAAAAAGAACTTCTCGCCACTTCGAACGGACTACCTTCTTGTCGTGCCCTCATCATTGCGACCAGAAATCCTCCAGGCCCTACACGACGACCCGACGGCTGGACACCTCGGTGTTTCCCGCACCCTCGCCAGAATACAGGAAAAGTACTACTGGCCACGCCTTGCTGCCGACGTCGCCCACTACGTCAAGACTTGCCGAGATTGCCAGCGACGGAAGACACCGCCGACTAGGCCAGCGGGACTTCTGCAGCCAATCGAACCACCTCACCGGCCGTTCCAGCAAATCGGGATGGACCTACTGGGGCCGTTCCCGACGTCGACTTCCGGCAACAAGTGGATCGTCGTAGCGACTGACTACCTCACCCGCTACGCGGAGACGAAGGCCTTGCCCAAAGGCAGTGCCGCCGAGGTAGCCAAGTTCTTCGTGGAGAACATCGTTTTGCGTCATGGCGCCCCAGAGGTCCTTATCACAGACAGAGGTACCGCCTTTACTGCGGACCTAACTCAGGCGATCTTCAAGTACAGCGAGACGAGCCACCGCCGCACCACCGCCTACCACCCGCAGACCAATGGCCTCACCGAGCGTCTAAATAAGACCATCGCCGACATGCTCGCCATGTACGTCGACGTTGAGCACAAGACGTGGGACGCCGTCCTTCCGTACGTGACCTTCGCTTACAACACGGCCGTCCAAGAAACGACGCAGATGACGCCGTACAAGTTGGTCTACGGAAGGAAGCCCGGCAACTACGCTCGACGCCATGCTACCCAACGTCACCGACGAAGAAAATGTCGACGCCGCCGCTTACTTACAACGTGCCGAAGAAGCTCGACAGCTGGCCCGCTTGCGCATCAAGACCCAGCAGCACACCGACAGCCGTCGCTACAATCTTCGACGACGCTTCGTCGAAGTACCAGCCCGGCGACCGTGTCTGGGTCTGGACGCCAATACGACGACGCGGACTGAGCGAGAAGCTTCTTCGACGATACTTCGGACCGTACAGGGTACTTCGACGTCTCGGCGCACTCGACTACGAGGTTGTCCCCGACGGCATCACGAACTCTCAGAGGCGCCGAGCTCGACCCGAGGTCGTGCATGTGGTGCGCCTTAAACCGTACTATGCTCGTTAACGCACCTGAGGACTCTAATGTTTGCTTTCTTTATTAGTTTTCTTTAGTATTGCATGTATTCATGTTCTGTTTTAAGCATCGGGACGATGCTTTTTCAGAGGGGGGCATTGCCGCGAGTCTTATATTTCATGAGTTGAAGCTTCACCCACAAAGACTGTGGGCAACGCGCTGCGCAGGCATCGCCGTGATGTGTAGGAAGCTTCACGATTGTTTTGGAACAATCCGTAAGATTGCGCGCCGCACGAGAATGTTCCAGCTTTGTCGAGAGATAACGCCGCCAACAGCGATATCGCTGGAAAGTTCGATAGCGCCTGTATAAAAGCCGACGCGCTTGACTCCTTGTCAGTTGATCGACGGTCGACGCTCTGTCCGCCGCTATCAGTGTGTTGCTGTAGATTGACTTACAGTTTCCCGGCCACAAGTTCGGCCAAATAAACAGTTTCATCTCGAACGTGCTGACTACTGTCTTCGTCGTCACGACCACGTGACAATATAATAAGTAATGTAGCGTGGTAGAAGAATAAAATAACAAATAGGCGTCACGCAAACGCGAATCCTGTAACCAGGCGTCACACAATGCGAATTACGCAACGAGTGGGTTGCTGAATGCTTCCAACCCATTACAAAGGGCTCTGCCATAATTCTTCATCGTCATCAGCAACAGGATCAGCAAAGTGACATAATGTCTCACATGTGTTTAGCGGTTACCACGGTTCTCCGTAGAATGACGAAAAATTGCATAGTGGCTGCTTCCCTACGTCACAAAAATTATGATGATTTATATCGTAGTGGGTTCTTCGCAAGTGCACTTCTATTGGTTGCCAAGGAAGCCCATAAGGCTCCCATGATCCATTTCCTCAGGGTCTCAATAAAGTTAATTCCCCCTCTCTCTCTTACTCACGTTAACGTATATTATAAAGCGTGGTCGGAGAGTTAAATAACGACCGGGTGTCGCACAATGCGAATTACGTAACTAGTGGGTCGTTTAAAGATTCCAACCCATTAGAAAGGGCTCATCGTCATCAACCGTCGCATCAAAAAAGTGCACATAATGCCTTACACATGGTATCTCGCTTCTCCGCAGAATGACGAATAATATCGTGGTGGGTGCTTCCCAACTTCACAAAAATTATTTTTGGCGTAGTGGATACGTTGCTGGTGTACTTTTATTAGTAGCCACAGGAGAGTTTATAACGGGCTCTAGAAATACCGCTCTTCCAGCTTTCGCTGTGACTGTGCGGCGCTTTCCGTGCAGGCCTGGCGTTTTTTTATCGCCAGAACGAAGAGATGGTTTTCATTTATTTATTTATTTTATTCATTATTATGTACCTACGCTTACAGAGGGAGGGCTTACTATAGAAAAAAATTCGGCAGATCCCACGTCCAGTGGGAGTCGATGTTATGCGAAGCATGCGGCGGGAAGGTGACTGTGGCGTAATTTTTTTTTTACTGAGCGAAACGTTACAAAATGACGCTAAAGATTTGTGCAAATTTTATATGCACACATATATGTTGAAGAGCCGCATATGTGTTATATAACCAGTTGTTTACAGTTGGGTAACGCTGCCAACGGCAACGTTGGTATTATACCAACACCAGAAGCCGTAAGTAGATACGTAGTGCTTATACTTGTCCCTTATGATAGAGAACGCACGCACGTTTCACGAACCCGTGTGCATGTGTGGAAGAAGTTCTTGACAGTTCTAGAACAAGGTCATCATCACCGTGATCACTGACCACCAGCAGGTGGTCATGACTTGTTATCGGATCAGGTCATGATCGCGATGACGAGGGGTCCATGTGTATTGCAGTATGGGGTATAGTACAGCTGTTGGAAATCGTGGATGCTTCGGTCATTTCGTCGACAAATTGTCTGTCGATAGAGCCGGCGACGTGTCGGAATCTGAAGTCACTTTTCGCGTTGGCTATAGGTATAGGCCGTCGAGGCTGGTAGGCCTGGATAGTGCTACGTAGACCAACATCAGTGGATGGCGCCTGTCGTATTCGTAGACTACCTGGGCGTATGTGGTCTACGTAGCCTAGTCTACAAAGCGGCTGTCAATCAAACTGGCCTCATCCTCGGTCAGCATGAGGCCATCGCCCAGTCTCGTAAGAAATGGACACTGCGTCGTTCTGGCGGATAAGTGCACTTTACGGTGCGATGATGTGGATATCATACGTAACATTCGTTAATGTATTCCTCCGGAGTCGAGCAATGGTTCAATATAGCTTGCA
The DNA here is from genome assembly GCF_013339695.2 of Rhipicephalus sanguineus. Lineage (NCBI taxonomy): Eukaryota > Metazoa > Arthropoda > Arachnida > Ixodida > Ixodidae > Rhipicephalus > Rhipicephalus sanguineus. The sequence goes on from NC_051176.1 coordinate 29,835,670, forward strand.
GAATCATAGAAATACAAATGTAATGTTTATTAGACTGCTATAATAGCGGAACCAACACTGGAACCACATACGTTAATCTGATATGACGCCTAGTAGGAGCATACACATCGTAGGAGTATCATGTAGTGTTTATTGCTTTCTTGTAAAATTAGATAGCAAGCACCACAACCACAACTGACGTTGCACTGACATCACGCCTGCATCGGCTGTTTTTTCAAACCAGTTTATATACCTGGTGTAGCTCTGTGGTAGAATACCTGATTGCCACGCAGAATGCTTGGGTTCGATTCCTGCTGGGATCCTAATTTTCATTCTTTCCATTCGTCGGGTCAACGCTGCTGATGTCGATTTTTCTTAATGCTCTCGCATTTAATGTCTGAGTGAGTGAGTCAGAACTTTATTTTGGTCCAAAAGTGGCAGAAGCTGAACGCGACTGGAGGTCCCGCTAGCTCAGCCAGGTGGCTCCACCCAGGAAGGTGCCGGAAGCTGGAGCCTCTCGGCGATGTCCCGGGCCCTCTGGACTGCCAGGAGTTGTTTGTTGAGCTCCATGCTGCGCATGGCAGCCTCCCAGGAGGGTTTGTCCGATAATCCTGACCACTAATTAAAGGGGCACAGCCAGAGCATGTGTTCGAAATTACAGTGTTCGTGACTACAGTGCTGACAGTGAGGTGAAAAGTCTGGATCGATTCTGTTTAGCATGGCTGGAGTGATGTACGTTTTTGTCTGTAGTTGTCGTAGTGTGACCGCTTGCGCTTTATTCAATTTAGGGTGTGGAGGGGGGAAGAGCCTGCGCCCTAGTTTGTGAGCTGAGGTGATTTCGTGGAACGATATTAATGGATCCTTGAAGTCCATGCATCTCCGTTCCCGTCCCGTCTGAGATGGCCGGTCACCGCCGCGGGTAGCTAGTTCACGCGCTAGCTGGTGAGCCCTCTCGTTAGGGTTGCCGGTTGGGGAGGATGAGATGTCACCCATGTGGGCCGGGAACCATATGATGTGCGTTAGAGGATCTTCCCCTTCGATAGCCTCAGCAGTCGTCTTATTAACAATGCTTGCGGCTGCGGCGGAGACGAAGCCGGATGAAAATGACCTGATGGCAGTTCGTGAGTCTGAAAAGATGGTGACGTCCCTTCTTCGTTCTTGCAGAGCTACCGCGATAGCCAGTTCCTCGGCTTCGTGAGTGAAGCCGGTGACCACCGTGGCCGCGTTAACTAGTGATCCCTTGGCATTGACGACTGTGACGACATACGCGTCCTTCTTCCAGTATTTGGCTGCATCAACAAAGAGGGCGGTTGAGCTGGAATCGATCTTCCCCAGGATGGCCTCGGCTCTTGCTTTTCTTCGCCCTTCATTGTGTACAGGATGGATGTTCCTGGGGACCGGGTCGACGCATATAGCCCCTCTTATCGCCGAGGAGATCTTGTCTTTCTCGGGAGGCATGAACAGGGGTTGCAGCCCTGCCTCCAGGAGGATCCTGGTGCCTGCTTTTGTGAGGGACAATCGGCACATTTGAGCGGTTCGTTGAGCTTCAAAGAGCTCCGTTGCTGTGTTGTGCAGTCCGAGCTGCAATAGCCGCTCCGTGTTGGTGCTTTTTGGAAGATTAAGAACCCGTTTAACCCCTGTCCTGATAAGGGCATCAATTTTATTGAGCTCCATCTTCTTCAGTTTCAAGAAAGGGGCAGTGTAGATAATGTGGCTGATGAGGAACGCATGGAAGGCTTTCATGAGATTGTCCTCTTTAAGCCCTTTCCTCTTGTTGGCAACTCTGGAGATGACCCTGGTGAAGCTGTGAGTACTCTTCTCGATACGTCTGAGTGCCTCAGTGTTGTTATTGCTGTACTTTCCAATTGTCATGCCAAGAACCTTGATTGAGTCGCAGATGGGGATTGCTTTTTCCGCTTTTGGACCGCAGGCAAATAGACGCCCCGTCGATCTCCGGCCCCCGTCTCGGGAAACGCTTGTGGAGGAGGAGTTCGGACTTGCTAGGTGACAGCTGTAGCCCCGTGCTAGCCAGAAAGTCTTCCGTGACGTCGAGTGCCCGTTGTAGGTTTCCCTCCAGCTTGCCAAGAGGGCCCTCCGCCGACCATATGGTGATGTCGTCCGCGTATATTACGTGGCCGATTCCCGGAACGTCGGCGAGCCGCTTGGATAGGTTGTGCATTGCAATATTAAATAAAAGCGGGGACAACACCGACCCTTGCGGTGTGCCCATGTTACCCAGTGTGTATTCTTTGCTCTTGATTTGGCCAATATGAACTGTAGCCTTTCTATCTGCCAGAAAAGACTTAACAAAGGTGTGAAACTTTTCGCCAAGGCTCAAGTTGGAAATTTCATTCAGAATATGCTCATGCCTGACCGTGTCAAAGGCTTTTGTCAGGTCGAGCGCCAGTATCCCTTTAATGTCCAGAGATGTGCTGTCAATTATGGCACTCTTAATGAGGAGCATGGCGTCTTGTGTGGACAAAGATTTCCGGAAGCCCACCATGTTGTGGCGAAAGAGGCCTTCGTCCTCAATGTGCTCGCTAATTCGGTTATGAATGGCATGTTCAGCTACTTTTCCGAGGCATGAAGTGAGCGATATCGGTCGCAAATTCTCTGCTTGAAGGGGCTTTCCCGGTTTGGGTATGAATACGACCTTGGCTGTTCTCCACTCCTCGGGGACTTGGCCATCGGACCACACTTGGTTGATTTTTTCTGTAATGACGTCTATCGCTGCGTTGTCTAGATTTCTAAGGAGCTTGTTGGTAATTCCGTCTGGACCGGGCGCCGATCGTCCGTTTAGGTCCCGCAAGGCATGAACAATCTCCGCAACCTCGAAAGGTCTATCCAAGGCTGACTGCAGAGATCCTTGGTATTCGGGACTTGAGTTATTCCACGGAATGGACTTGGCCTCAAGCGGGATGTAAATATCCGCTAATTTGTCAGGGAAGGCCTGCGGATCACCGCCGTCTTTGGTGTTCATGTGCACAAGCCTTTCAATTTCCAACCGGGCGCTGCTTTTGGAAGGTTTGTTGCCGTCAGTAAGCAGATGCTTGAGTAGGCTCCACTTGCTGCCTTTGCGCATTTTCCCATCTGCCTCGTTGCATACCTCATCCCATTGCTGCGCGGCGAGCTTCTTGGCATGCGTTTCGATCTCCTTGTTGAGTTCGGATATCTTGGTTCTGAGCCTCCTGTTCATCTTTTGTCTCTTCCACCTCTCTCTGAGGGCGTTTTTGGCCTCCAGGAGATGGGCTAGTCTAGAGTCCATTGCAGGCACCGCTAGTTCTAGTTCCGTGGAGATCTCTTTGGTGGCCTTCTGGACCGCCTCCTTGAGATTACTAATGAGGTCTTCGAATGTTTCCCGGGGCCTCTCTTCTTTGGTACGGATGTCGCGGAACACATCCCAGTCAATGTACCTGTAAATTCTAGGTGGGGGTTGTGTAATGCTTACGTTGATTTCCGTAATGAAGTGGTCACTACCCAGGTCCTCCTGTAGGTTGTCCCATGACCCTTCTACGTTGCGCAGGAAGGCCAAATCTGGGGTGGTATCCCTCTGTGCCGAATTGCCCTTGCGTGTCGGAAATCTCGGGTCCGTGATGAGTTTCAGGCCAAGGATTTCCGCACACTCGGCGAGTTTGTTCCCTTTGCCATCATTTTTGGAATAACCCCACGCTTTATTGTGCGCGTTGAAGTCCCCAGCGATGATTAGCGGTTTATCCTTGGCTTGCTTTGCAGCTGCCAGAAACAGGTTGTTAAAATTTCGAAGCCTGTCCCTCGGAGGACTGTAAACGTTCAGAAGAAAGATGTTGGATTTGGTAGCACGACCGGGGATGATTTCGACCAGCTGTGATTCCAGGCCTTGCTTGTATGCAGGGGTGGTCCTCTCCACAAAGCTGACGTCTTTGCGGACAAGAGTGGCTATAGCCCTAGCTTGTTTAAAGTCGGGGCACAGGGTCGGCCTGGTTACCCTGTACCCCGGAAAAGTTAGACTCCGTAGGGATTCATTGTACCCGCATTCTTGTAAATGAATGACATGTGGCTTTTGTTTGCATGATCTGAGAAGTTGTGCTAGACTATTCTTCTTCTTAGTGAATGAATTACAGTTCCACTGCCAGATTTTGAAAACGTGCTGCGAACTATCCATGATGTGGCTGTGCTAGTGGGATGACTTTACTGGCACAATCCTTATCGGCTCTGTGCTGGTCAGCGGGTTCATGCGGCGGGATTACTGCTCTTGGACAGGGTATAAGGGCTCCTGTTGCTGAAGCTGGAGCTTGTTTTGCGGATTTCGGGTGTGCAACTGGTCGTTCTAGGCGATCGAGTCTGGAACTAATCTGTGCGATTGAATCTTGTAGTTTTGTTAACACGGCGCTGATGGTGTTAAACGTAATATTCCGTCTCTTGTCGCGTCGACTCGTAGAGGTGCCTTCTACAGCTGAGACGTTGGAGGGGGCCTCGCTGATGTCTGACATACCATCACTAAGGTCATCCTCGCCTTCGTCCGACACGGCGGCAACTGCCCTGCGCTTGTGCGCGTTTCTTTGCGTGCTTACGATCGTGGGTGGTTGTGGATATGGCGTGGGGGTTTTTACAGTGCTGTTTTGTGGTTCACTAATTTTGATGGCCATAAGGGCCATTAGTTCTTCTACTTTATTCTTTAATTCTCTGTTTTCCCGCTCTAGGGCAAGGATGCGTTTTTCGTATTCGTTTTGCTCTGACTGTGCCTTACCTCTAACCGGGGTCGAGGGCCTGGGACTGGGTCCTTGTATGCAGTCTGCTTCGCCAATGTTGCCACCGCTGCTACCGCTACCACCTCGCACCTTGTCCGCCCAGGTCAGCTTGGCCTTGGACCGAGAGCGGCTCCTGGATTGGCTCCTGGCAGGTCCTCCGGTATCACCTCGTTGACGAGAACGCCCTCTAGAGCGAGAGCGCTTGCTAGAGCGGGAGTGCTCCATGGAGCTGGAGCGATCCCTGGATCTGGAGCGGGATCTGGATGCGGCAACAGCAGGTTCCCCTCGCATCATGGCCGCCCCGGTGTCCTCCTCTGGGTCGGCCCGTGATCTGGAACGCCTGTCCCTTCGACGTTTTCGCACTATGTACGGAACGTGGTATCTCTTTTTGCACGAACGGTCTCCCGTGATGTGAGCTCCTCCGCAAAGTTTGCACTTTGGTGTGCAACTGTGTGACTCCCGGGTATCATTTGGAATGCTCAACCCGCAGTTGTGACACTTCTCTTTTTCTTCTGTGCTCTTGTGGCATACGTCGGCTCGGTGCCCAACTTGGCCGCAAGCGTAGCAGATATCTACCTGTCTTCTGTATAGCGAGCACTGCATGTACGCCGATCCGCATGCAACATGCCTCGGTACATGGGAACCTTCGAAGAGTACGATCACGGCTCGCGTGTTCTTGATTCTCTTCACGCCAATCGCTGTTAGGTTACGGCTGTTTAAAATTGCCTCGTTGAGCTGTTGATCAGTGGTCAAAGGGTCTATGTTTCTAAGTACACCCTTGCACGTATTGTCTGGTGCCGCCCCGTAGGCAGAGACTTCAAAGGCTCCATAGCTAGTGTGAATTCTCCTTACGCCGGCATAAGCTTTGGCGTTGGCGATCACGGGAGTTGATATGACGATAATATTTTGTGTCTTGTTCAGGTAGACTGAGTCTTGCTCTGCCTGTTTGTCCGTGAGAGCTGCGGCCATGATCAGAGACTTAGAGAGTGCGAAGTGGTCCACTCTAGAAACGTTAAGTCCTCCCTTGGGACGGACAATGACCCTGAAATGGTCCTCCGGCATTCGAGGGAGTCGTGAGCCAACTACTACCCTCTGAAATGTCGACGGGGTGCGATTGTAACGTCCTTTTTTCTCAGTCGCGACCTCACATTTCGCGCCAGACGGAGGCGCCGTGTTCTTCATCTGGTCCTGCCTTCTCCGATTACCATAAGCGGTAATCCACCCATCGTCGGAAAGATCCTCTACTGTAGCTTCCGTTCCATCGACAGTGATGGTCTCAGGCATTTCGCCTAGTGTCTTCAAGCCACGGACCTCAACGGGCCCGGCGCCGCCGTGTGAAAGCCGTACTCGCACTGAGCCTAGGCGCGGTTAGGCTTAGCAGCCTCGAGTGTTCAAAGTCCGATAAAGTCTCGAAAAATGCACTCACTGCGAAGAAGGTGATATCCTCGAGAAGAGCGCAGAAGAGCCGTTCCGAAAATCCCGGAATTGTAGTGCTAGTTCCAAAACAGATGGCTGAAATCATGTAAAGAAGCGGGAGCCGACGCAGACACGTCCACACCGCGCGGCGCTTCTTCTTCCTTCCCATTTAATGTCTGTTCTCGCCGTTCCTGGGTAGATATAAACTGTCAATCACCTGTGGCGCATACCTGTACACCGCGGCCCGTGCTAAGCGAGTATGTGCCACACGTGTCTGGAGGAAAGGGTTTGACGACGTACGCTACAGGATTTTCACGTTATTCATGTCATAACCCGACAGTCATATTCGTCAAATCATATTACCCTCCCATGCAAATTTTGGTCTACACCAAGTTAAGGAGGCGATCATGAGAGCCCCCAGACGTAGGCGGCTAGATAGATAGATACGTAGATAGAAACGCTCAAAGTGCCAAAGGTTCGCTAAGAAATGCTTCGCATTTAGAATATGTAACACTTATTTTTATTCAGATACCCTAAGGGCCCAGAAGGCATTACATAGGGAGGGGATACAGTGAATGTGGTAAATAAATAAAATACACACTGAACAATGAAATCAGAGTACATGAATAAGTAAACATCGAATGGTGTAAAAACAGCTACGTGTGACAGTATTATACTATACGTAAAAAAAAGAACAATCATAAGGTAAAGTTTCATAACAGTAAACATCATCAATATCACATGAAACTAATAGAAACAACACTAAATAAACAAGACAAGCGGAACAGAATAAACAAGCCGCAACGTAAAAAAAAAAGAAAAAGAAAAGAACATGGAAAATCAGCACTAGTGATATGAGGATAGAATTTTTCTATTGGCTTCCATTATGTCCTAGAAATGACTTTAGACTAGTTACAAATGAGTCATGATTCACAATGCGCACAATGTCAGCAGGAAGAAGATTCCATTCACGAATGGCGAGTAGAAGTGGGGAGTGAAAGAAGAGATTAGTGCGGGCGAAAATAGGTTCAATTTTATGTTGGTGATCGAGTCGCGAAGATATATGACGAGCTGGCCTGATATTGAAGATGTCGTGGGATGACTGACTGAAGTGAAGCTTATGAAAGACAGTAGTGTCAGCAACCTGCGATTTTCTAGAGGAGCTAAATTGAGTAAAGATTTGATTTCAGTTACGCTTGGTGTTCGTAAGTATTGTTTTTTTTTTGTGTGTGATGAAGCGAGCAGCCTTATTTTGTACCGACTCCAGTTTCTGTTTGAGGTAGGCCTGATGCGGATTCCAGATGAAGGAGGCATATTCGAGTTTTGAGCGTACTAAGGTTTCATAAGCAAGAAGTTTAGTTTCCGAGTTCGCCGGATGCAAATTTCGCCTTATGAAGCCAAGTGATCTGGATGCTTTACTGACAATTGTGTCTATATGGGTGTTCCATTACAGGTCTGATGAAAAATGTACTCCAAGGTATTTTATTGTGGATACAGAGTGTATGGGCATGTTGTTCAACGTGCAGTCGTATAACACGAGGTTAGCCGTTGTCCCGAACGTGATAGCTTTTGTTTTGTTAACGTTAATTTGCATTTGCCAATTTTTGCACCATTTACCAAGATTTTCAAGGTCAGACTGAAGGAAGCTGGTGTCCTGAGGGTTACCGATTTGCCTGTAAATCACACAGTCGCCCGCAAATAATCTAACTGTGGAATGCATACCATTACTAATATCGTTAATATAAACTAAGAGCAAGATAGGAGTGAAGTTCGTGTTGCCCCTTTCTCCGGTGTGAACGGAGAAAGCCGGCTCTCGTAAGTCGCTGATGAGAGGAGACTTAGACTGGGTAAAATGCAGTTTGTTTATTCCGATGCGCACTCAGCGCGTTCCGAAATCCGTCTCTCCCGGACCCTCCCTTCAGGTCTCTTAAAACACTGCTGCACGGGGTCTTCACAAGTTCATGCACGGCACTCTCGAGCGGAGGTCACGTTCCCACGGTTCGAGCACGGCGTTCGGATGCCTCCAGCCATCCAGATCTCAGCACCATAGTCGTCGGGTCATTTAGATCCGCAGAGTCGCAGTCCGTGGCGAGCACTTGAAGTCGTAAATCTGAGCACCGAGCTCGTTGAGCAGACGCTCGCTGCCGTCGCTGTCCGAGTCCCACGCACTGGCTTGCGCCCAGCGCACGGTCGTACGAGGCTCTGACGGAGATGTTCCGGCCAACACCACCACGCGTTTCCGAAGGCGCGCTTCCAGGAAAACGCCACCGAAGCCAGCTGATATACGTGCCGACCCCCGGCATTCGCCCGCAGCTCGGTTTTGTTTATACGAGTCGCAGGCGCCGCATTGCTCCGCCCGACAATAGGCCTGAGCACGGAACCCTGTGGTACTCCAGATTTGACGTGAATTAACGGAGACAAATGGTCATTAACGAATACGGATTGGTATCGGTTGGCTAGGAAGTTGGTAATCCACCTAACCACCTTTGTATTTATGTTAAGACCTGTAAGTTTATGAACAAGCCGCAAGTGAGGAACCTTGTCAAAGGCCTTCGCGAAATCGACAAATATAGCATCAATTTGATGCAAGCAGTGAACAGAGTGATGCAAGTCATTAATTAATTCGAAAAATTGCGTTTCGCAAGAACGACCATGCAAAAAACCGTGCTGATTGATGAAGAAGAAGTTATGTTCTCTTCATGACAGCAGATTAAATTATATGTTCTAGGAGTTTGCAACAAGTACTAGTTAAAGGTATTGGTCTGTAGTTCGATGGGTTAGACGGGTCACCAGATTTAAATATAGGAATTACGCGAGCTTCCTTCCAATCATTTGGGACGCATCCTGTGTCGATAGACTGCTGGAAAAGTGCGGCCAAAATGTCGCATATTGCAGGTTTTAACATTTTAAAGGGGCCCTGCAACACTTTTTGAGCAGGGTCAAAAAGCGCTGCCAATCGGTAGTCGAGGCTCCCGAGAACACGCGAGCCAAATATTATAGCGAAGCGAGCGGCCTGGAATTTGCAATAAATTCTCAGTCAGCTGAAAATCGCTCCCTCTTCTCTCGACAAATGATGTATAGTCCGCAAAATATGACGCGATTGTCGGCAGTTCCACCATTGGCTGATGTTATAATCACGATAACACCCTCATTATTACTCTCGTTGTTAATTTTGAGTTCAATAAGTAGATAATATGTACGTTTATATTGTGTTATGCCGTTAAAACACCGAACAAACATTAATATTAGCACTTCCGGTTTCACCGACAGCTCGTCTGCTCGTAGTTGCGTGGTTGCGTTTTCTTCACCATGCGCAGTGCCGAAATCGTGAATATTTCTGTGCTTTTGACCATCGCCGGTTGCCGTTGAGAGTGGCAGCCGTTCGAGTGTTGCCTCGTCAGCTGGAAACTGCATCGTCGGCACGTTCTCATGACGGACCGAGGCAGCGGTGCAGCATTTCTCCGATAACAATGCTGGCGCCGGCTAGTTTAGGATACCTGTGTTCGCTGTACGGCGAGAGTCCCGTTCGCTGTCTGTTCAGTATTGCACCGAGCCGTACCTCGGCATATCCTCCCCGTAGGCTCACGTTCCTGAGAAACCGCGACACAGCAACCAGACCTCGCATTTTCACGGTAGCTGCAGACAGCCGGGGGATGGGTCCGCGCCGGCCCGATGCCCCACGATCCTTTCTTCTAGTCTTTAGTTCTTTGTTGTCATCCCGCACTCGCTGTGCGCCCGCATTCGAAGAGCAAACAGCATCGAAGTACCGCCACTGGGAGACGGGTGCACGCAGCTTTGCCGTGTTGAATACGATTGAAGCGCGAGCAGTGCGACGAGGCGGTGTATCGGAGTGTGGATCAAAACCCATCTCAGCTGTCACTCGTTCCAAACGCGCACGCAGGTTTGCGTCCATGGTTGGCAGAGCGATGAAAACACTACGGCAGTTCGAGGTGCACACCCATTACCAAACCGACTCGCAGTTTTCAAGCACGCGCGATACACGGTGCGATGGAGACGACGTCCACGCAAGCCGACCGGAAGTGGCGCCACAGGCCACGTGGTTGCGCCGAGACGCCAGAGAGAAAAAAATGAAAAAAAAAAAATGCCACCGGCGCTGACGTAATTCTTCGGCGCCTCCTCGCACCTCCGTCCTCCCTCCCTTCACGCCCCGCGCATCTTTCCGCGCGCTCGCGGCGTTGAGTGGAGGAAGAAAGCTGCGGAACGTGATCTCTATAATTTGGTAACACCACTTAGACTTGACGGATTCGAAAAATTTTTGCGGCATATGACTCGTGAAAAGTCATACGTCAATAATGAGACTATTCCAATATAACTAAGAAAGGTGTTGCAGGGCCCCTTTAAGAAGCTTAGGACAGATGCCATCAGGACCAGGAGCGGCATCAGCCGGAAGACAATCGATGCAGGGATGTATCCCTTCCGGTGTGATAGTAATGTCGAGCATGCTTGAATGCGAAATGGGGACCTCAAGGTCACTTAGAACAGGAGCCTCATCCGTGCAAAACAGACGAAAAAAACTCCTTGAATTCTGCAGCAACACGTGCTGGAGAATGTTACCATCCTTGGACAACGACACGGTGTAATTTGTTGCGTAATTAGGCTTAATAACTTTCCAAAACTTTTTGTATCGTTACGAAGCATGTTTGAAATGTCGTAGTTGAAAAATTTATCTTTGGCTGTTGTTATTTCAATTCTGCATAAGTGCGCGTGCTCGCGATAAAGCCTCCAATCTTCCTCAGATGCAGATAGTTTAGCTTTGGAATATAAACGTTTCTTTTTGTTAATAGTACGTTTCACATGCGTCGTAAACCAAGCGCTTTGCGTGCAGGTGGTTATTTTGATTCTAGGAATATGTTTTTCTTTAAGCATGATCAATTTGTCACGAATGAGTGCCCAGTTTGTATTGACGTCGCGTTGGTGAAATTATTGCAAAAGGTCGATGGAAAAGGCGGAAAGGTCAGTGATAAGCCCGTCTACATTCGCCCGGTTGGAATCAAATATAACCTTCGCTCGGTGTTCACGCTTTTGCAGAGCGCATAGGAACGCGCAATGCAAGATATTGTGGTCGCTGATGCCATCGAAAACATTTACCGAAACATTATTTGGTTCCGTAGTTAATATAAGGTCTAAAAGAGAATCATTACGAGTGGGAATAGATACGATTTGGTGCAAATCAAACGATGAGAGCACGTCAAGGAAATATTGACATTCACGTTTTCTTGTGCCATCCAGGGGTCTCCGTGATTGCCATTCGATATTAGGATAGTTGAAATCACCGGCAAGAAATATTGGCGATGTTGGGTACTTGTCTTGAACAAAACTTAAAGACTCATTTAAGTAATCAGGAAATTCGTGGGACGAATCAGGTGGGCGATAGCAGACCCCAATGACACAAGTAGTACGTGCGGGCAGACAAAGAGCAATCCATAAAATTTCGAGGCAGGAATTTGTTTCAATAACGCAAGCTTCCAGCCTATTTTTTACCGCGACCAACACACCGCCCCCTCTAGATTGAATCCTATCTTTCCTAAACAACGAAAATTCACGAGAAAGGGACAATTCATGATCAGAAATATCGAGTGACAACCAGGTTTCAGTGCCTAGAACTATGTCTGCCGAACATGATTCAACATAAGAACACAGGTGATCCTGCTTATGAAACAGACTGCGAAAGTTTGACACAAGAATGGACAGATGCGTATCACAGCGTTCCCGCTTGCGTCACTGGGTTTTCGCGGGGTCTTGATGCTTCGGCAGGGCGGTTACTTCGTTTGTGGTATGATCCAAGGCATAAATCGTGTTATCGAGTAGAAGCTTATCAAACAGAAGTTTGAATTTTTCACCGGGCTTTCGTTCGGAACGAGCGAAATCTCGCAGCTTTTAACTATTCAGTTGCATTCTCGGCGAAAAGTCTTCAATCCACACGCGAGACGATTCTAACTTTTTCAATTTGAATGCATTTTTCAGTACATTAGTTTTTTCTTTGAAGTTGAGAAATTTCACGATTATGGCCGAGTATAGCCCGGTCTTTTCTGTCCTATTCGATGAGCACGTTCACTTTCACCAGCTGCAATCCCTAAGTTTTTAGAAACGAACTCATTTACAAGCCCTTCTGTTTCCTGCCATGTCTCCGAGTCTATTCCCTTAAAGATCAGGTTATTTCGGCGCATTCTGTTGTTAAGGTCGTCTACCACCAAAGTGGAGTGTTGCGATTGTCTGGATTCTATGCCTTCCAGTTTGCTGTGGGTGTCCTTGAGCATCTGAACTACCTCGTCCGTTCCGGAGGATCCTTCTATTTTGGGAAGACGCCTCTTTATTTTGGTTATGATTGTTTGGACGCCCTTTACTTTCCTTAAGATGTCTTTCTGAAACTTTTCGCTAGACGCAACCATATCCCTGACAATGGTGAGAAGTTGGTCGACCTTGTCAGGTCCAGGGTTCAATTCGACGTCTCCCGCGCGAAGCAACAGGTGCGCTACACAAAACAACACAAGAGATAGCCGCCCCGCAACGCAAATTTTAGCACAGACGCTAGCCGGACGCAACCACACAATGGTACTACATGTTCGCTTTACTCTGCCGCTACAGGCGAAGCGGCCAACACGAACGCGATATGTGCAAAGGTCTACACCCATAACACAGTTGGGATTTGCAGCCGAAGAGACAACTATACGAGCTTTGAGCTTTGTTGGCAAAGCACACTCACCTAAAATGTAACAAAACAGCGACAAGCAGGTCAGCGACAAGCAGTTGGCCGCAAATCCCGTTCGCAAGTTGTCGACGCGTGCTTGCGCTTTGGTGGTGCGCAAGGTAGCAGCCGCGATGACCACATGGCGGGAGATAAGGCCCGCGTACGGTGATGCACCGGTCCGTTGCAGATGTTGTCCGAGATCGCGTACAGCGCAGGCTTCCCGATGACCTTGCTTTCTGGCTTGAAAGCTAAAATGTAACAAAACAGGCTTGGTCAGCGACAAGCAGTTGGCCGCAAATCCCGTTCGGAAGTTGTCGACGCGTCTTCTTATAGTTGATGGGAGGGCGCTGCGCTCGGCGATGAGTGCGCTTGCGCTTTGGTGGTGCGCAAGGTAGCAGCCGCGATGACCACATGGCGGGAGATAAGGCCCGCGTACGGTGATGCACCGGTCCGTTGCAGATGTTGTCCGAGATCGCGTACAGCGCAGGCTTCCCGGTGACCTTGCTTTCTGGCTTGAAAGCTAAAATGTAACAAAACAGGCTTGGTCAGCGACAAGCAGTTGGCCGCAAATCTTTTACCCTACAAGACGGTCAAACCTGCATAGCCACTTTCACCTGTACGGTAGAAACTTAAAAAAAGTACATTGAAAAACGATTCGGGAGACATTAAAGGTGACCCGTATTTGGCATCGAACTCCTCATTAGAGCGTCCCGGAAAAAATAGAATTACATCAGCAACTTTCAAGGATAACAAACTAAATGAAGCCCAACAGCGAAAAGCCGCGGAGTGTGCAATGAGGTAAATGTATACTTAGAGAAATGAACTATAGATATTGCCACGCCCGCTTCTTCTTTTATTTTGATGTATTCAGGTTCGACCAGCAAGGACGGTTATCAACGCTCGAAGCTGACCACGACACAGTGTTCGAGAAGCTTCGCTATTGTAGTAGATCATTTTGTTAAGATTGCGCGCAGGACGCGAATAGTCTAGATTATTCCAGTGCTTGCGCGACGACCAGTGCTAAGACTGGAAAGTTCGATGCATGATGTATAAAAGACGGCGAATCCCAGCCATGAGCAGTTTATCGACGGCCGACGCCCTGTTCGCCGCTATCAGTGTACAGCGTGTATTGCTGTAGTTTGACTTTTCATTTCCCGGCCACAAGTTCGGCCAAACAAAGAGTTTCATCTTGGACACGCCGCCTGCTACCTTCGTCGACGTCACGACCCCGTGACATCTGGTGGAGGTGCTAGGTTGTCGCGCAAGCACTGGAATAATCTAGACTATTCGCGTCCTGCGCGCAATCTTAACAAAACGATCTACTACAATCGCGAAGCTTCTCGAACACTGCGCCGCGGTCAGCGTCGAGCGTTGATAACCGTCTTTGCTGGTCAAACCGGAATACATCAAAATAAAAGAAGAAGCGGGCGTGGCAATATCAGTTGGTAGTATCTTATTCTAAACATTCCTGTGCGATAATTGTTGGGGTTTAACGCCGCAAAACCACGACATGATTATGAGAGACGCCGTAGTGGAGGGCTCCGGAAATTTCGACCACCTGGGGTTCTTTAACGTGCGACTAAATCTAAGTATACGGGCCTCAAGCATTTTCGCCTCCATCGAAAATGCGGCCACCGTGGCCGGGATTCGATCCCGCGAATTCTTGTACGATACTCTTACGACGTAGCCTTCGGCGAACTCCCCAAAATGGCTAGGATGGTGTGCAGGAAAGGGAATGTGCAAACTGCGAGAAGTATAACCAGGAAATATATTGTTCGCAGACGCGTCGGCAACGGCATCAGAAAATTTGAACGCCAAATGTGAATCAGAGATAAAAAGATAGCCGCGATCAACGGAAGCCGATGAAAAATGAGAAATTTTAGATGATTCAAGAAGCCGAGCTGTAATTCTTTCTCAAACCTATCCAAGGGACTTTCATTATCCACTTGCGGTGTTAAAGAAAAAAATTCACGGACGATGGCTATTTCTTTGGTGTGCAAATGGCGTAGAAAAAATTCAACATATTTTCTTAGCATGCCAAACCGTCCATGCAGAGGTAAAAAATGGCGTAACTACTCTGTCTCCGGCCCGGAGGTTTAAAAATAGTAAAATAAAGAAAATAAACAGGCTGGTAGAAAATATGTATTGTAAAAGACGGCCGGATTCGCAAGCCTATCGCATAGGCACTTCAATGAAAGCTGTCATGATATAGCCCAGCAAATTGTTTTTATTGCGATAGCGGCTACATATATGGACACACTCAGCGTTTTTTGCCGTCGCCGTCATGTTCTGTATAAGTCCGAATCGATAACATCGCCGCGCGGATCGTGAGTTCTACGCGCCAGTAAAAGCTCGCGAGCGCTGCAGACGAACGTGGCTGAAGCAGAGTTGGAACGAGCCGGCCATCTCAGTCTGCCGGAGGGCGCATGCGATAACATCACCCGGCGTGCGAGGCCGGACATCGATGGCCCCTCAAGAAGAGTTGAAACGCCCTGCCTGTCTTCCATCGGGTGAGGAAGCATGAAGGGGCGGGGTGACTGCATCGCTCTAGCAGTAACAACTGCGAATTTTGATCAAAAGAGCGCTGGCGCGCGCGCTATCCCTACGGACATCAGTAGACGGCTCGTGTACCCTTGTACGTGCTGTACCCTTGTACGTGCTGTAGTCTGTCGTCTCACTGCTTCGCGTTGAGACGACAGACTGCATGAAAACCGCTTCGCTCCCTAGAGTGGCCGTATTCCCTTGCACAAGGATTTTATAGATGTAGGAGAGATCGGATCCAAAAGAGCTTGGTGCTAGTCTTACTTCGCATAACATTATAATCTGTTGCTACCGCATTCCAATGTTCGCCCTTGCGGCGAAACTGTAATTTTTAATGTGCTATGCCCTATCGCTTTGACTTTTCCAATCTTTCCTATTTTTCGTTCGTATTTTCTGTTGCAGACTTTCATTTTATTTTTCATCATGATTCATTTTGCTCACTTGATGCGGGTGGCAGCTTTAAGATCTTGTGGTTCTTCGTGGTCAACTTAAAGGGGTCATGAACCACTTTTCCAAGTAATGATCTAATGGCCTCAGTATCGGAGTGTACTGCCTCCCGAATCGATTGCCGCAAAAATTTCTCGAATCCGTCAAGAATCAGCGGAGTTACGGGGGTTTGGCGCACGCTCCCAGCGCTTTCTCTCTTTTCTCGTGGCGGCGAGCGCACTGGAAGCTAGACAGGGAGGGATGGCATGGGGGAAAGAAGTTACGCCAGCGCGCGTCATGAAACGCGATCGCTCTCCCGCTGTGATTCGCTTGCGCGAGTGCGGCGCCGGCAAGTGGCGGCATTCCGCGGCAAGAAGCGCATCTGATCCGAACGCCGCTCTCGATTTACGTCGGCTATCGGCCAATAAGCATGCTATGTCTTTGCGACGTACAGCGGACAGACGCCCCGCCCACCGACGAGAGTGAGAACCGGCCTCTGTTTGAAAAGAGGGTGCCTAGGGAAACGGCAACTTCGCGCTCCGCTTGTGGCCATTAGGCGGCGCGCACGACTGTAATATTTGGCAGAGCAGTTCATAGCCGTGTCAGCTTTCCGCAGGATGTGTTTTTTCAATCAGCCCAAGGGGTGCTTCATGACCCCTTTAAGTAAACTATTGATCGACTGATTATCATTTATATTGTGGTACCTTGCTATAGTGTACTGCATGGCTGCTTCTGCTACGCGGCGACTTACCAGGGGCTCGTGACGGTTGTTCTGAATGATAACCTGTGCTCTACAGCTATTTATTTATTTATTTTGTAGAGAAGCATTGGAACGCTCTAATGGGTCGTCCTCTCAAGCGCCTCCTAGTGGGTCACCCTCTTCGCCTATTCTCGGGGAGCACGCCCCTCGTTAAGACTTTGTTAAGACGTTTATTGACGGCGAGATTGACGGCGACGATGCACAGCGACAGAGCGCAGACTCGCCGACTCTCACGAGCACGAGCACGAGGGGCGTGCTCCCCGAGAATAGGCGAAGAGGGTGACCCACTAGGAGGCGCTTGAGAGGACGACCCATTAGAGCGTTCCAATGCTTCTCTACAATTACCCCGGGTACGAAAAGGGAGCCGCCCGGCGACCTAACAGCTGGTCACTATGAGCGGGTCATGGTAGGGCTTGAGGCGCTCCACGTTGACAATGTCGCGCCCTCGACGGCGCATGTCCGAAGATGGTTCAATAGGTTCAATCACGTAGTTGACCGGGGATGTGCGTTCGACGACACGGTAGGGGCCTTCGTATTTGGGTAGTAGTTTGGAAGAGAGGCCAGTTGCAGTGGTAGGAACCGAGAGCCATACGAGCGCTCCAGGGAGGAACGTGGGTGCAGAAGTGTTGGTGGCACTGCGAATGCTCTTCTGCCGCTCTTGGTCCTGCGTAGTAAAGGTCTTCGCAAGCTCGCGACACTCCTCAGCAAGTCTGGCTGTGGCAGAAATAGGCGCACACTACGATCAATCCGGCGTGTATGGAAGTATTGTGTCGATTGTGTGCGACGGGTGCCTGCCGTACAATAAGAAAAAGGGTGAGAAACCAGTGGTGCTTTGAGGGGCGGTATTGTAGGCGTAGGTGACGAAAGGCAGAATCGAATCCCAATTTGTGTGATCGGCGGCGACGTACATCGATAGCATGTCGCCGAGCGTGCGGTTAAAGCGTTCGGTGAGGTCATTCGTCTGCGGGTGGTAAGCAGTAGTTTTGCGGTGAACAACGTTGCACTCATTGAGGATGGCTTCGACGACTTCCGACAGGAAGACACGGCCTCGATCGCTGAGCAGCTCCTGGGGTGGACCGTGGCGCAGCATGAACCGGTGGAGCAGAAAGGAGGCTACATCGCGCGCTGTAGCCGCTGGGAGGGCAGCAGTTTCGGCGTATCGCGTAAGGTGGTCTACAGCGACGATGGCCCAGCGGTTACCAGCCGATGTCAGAGGAAGTGGCCCATACAAATCGATGCCAACGCGCCCAAACGGCCGGTCAGGGCAAGGTAAAGGCTGTAGACCTGCTGGTGACTGGTGCGTTGAAGCTTTGCGGCGCTGACAATCGATGCAGGAGCGAACGAACTTCTGCACGTAGCGGTACAATTTATTTATTTATTTATTTATTTATTTATTTATTTATTTATTTATTTATTTATTTATTTATGTGAAATAGCTTAGAGGCCTGTTGGGCATTGTCTAAGGGGGGCTTCAGAATTACATCATTCAACACAACATAAAAAGGTATCAAAGAACAGAAAGAAACCATTGTACATCATAGAAAATATAAACACTTCGTGCATAATACGTGCATAATGCATACTACATACAGCATAAGTACATGATACACACATAATACTGACACAATAAATATAAATCTAGCCTTCTTAATGGGCGACCTCAGTGAAAATGTTCTATGTTCTCGGGCAGGTTATTCCATAGCCTAATGGCGCGTGGAAGTGCTCATCAAATGAATATTAAAGAGACACTAAAGAGAAACAGGAATCGGCCTAGATCGATGAATTGTGCTCTGAAAACTAATGTCTTTAATTTCGCTATCATAGGTTTATTAATGGAGGAGAAAATCAAGGTCAGTTTCATTTTTAAATTTCGCGCCGATATCTCCCCGCGTGACGTCACAGATTTCGAAGTGTATCTATCGTATTTTGTTGCCTGTGGCTCAACAGAATTACCCCAAACTTGGTATGTTAAATCTATGGCCCCCCTCAGAGGACAATGCACTTCGTTTTTACTGATTAGGAACTACGTAGGCCCTAGTAGGCGCCGTTAAACATGACACGTCACGGCGAATGGCGCGGAAACTTCAAGGTGGCGTCGCCACCCACATTTTGCTCTTGCGCGTTTTCTCGCAGCAAGCGTGGTGTTTTTGGTATCGTGAAAGAGTACTTTACTAACGTGAGAAAAATCGTTCTGCTCTTTAGTGTCCCTTTAAAGTGTCACCATGTATGCGTGTCACCATTGTTACCTCGTGGTATTGCAACTTCCTGAAATACTTGAACCCGTCATGGTCCCACTCAACGTTTTTTTGCCGTCGCCTTCATGTTCTATGTAAGTCCGAATCGATAACATCGATCCGCGCATCGTGTGTTCTACGCGCGAGTGAAAGCTGGCGAGCGCTGCAGACGAACGCGGCTGAAGCATAGTTGGAAAGAGCCGGCCATCTCAGTCGGCCGGAGGGCGCATGCGATAACATCACCCCGCGTGCGAGGCCTGCCATCGATGGCACCTCAAGAAGAGATGAAACGCCGTGCCTGTCTTTCGTCGAGTGAAGGATCATGAAGGGGCGCCAAGGGGGTCAATAGCATAGCTCTGCTAAGCTCTGCTAAGCTCTTGACCCCCTTGGCGCTAAGCTTGACGACGCAGGTACGATTCTCGGCCACGGCGGCCGCGTTTCGTTGGCGGCAAAATTCAACGACCCTCGTGTACATAGATATAGGTGCACGCTAAAAAACCGTAGACTGCCCCCCCCACCCCGTGATGCGACACAGCTTTGCACCTTCAAGAGAAATTCCTGCCGACGATAATGCTAGGTGGCCAAAATTATTTTGGTATCCCCACCGTGTCGTTCTTCATTGTCATATCATGGTTTTACTGCATTGAATTGATTTTAATAACAACGAAGCTGTCTAAGGCAGCCGTAATTTGTGGAGCCTGTCCTGTGTGGCCTATCAGGTGTGCGCCACAGAAATTGGGTAAATCCCGCTACTCATCACTGGTCAACTAAAAAAAATAAGGCAATAATTAGCCCAACACTAGGGAACGGGAACGTCAACGGTGGCTGCGAGAAACTATCATCATCATAAACGGGTATGTGCCACAGAAACTGGGTAAATCCCACTACTCACCACTGGTCCACTAAAAATAACTAAAAAGGAAGAAGGCAACAGTTAGCCAAACAAATGGCTGCGAAGCGATGGCGGCGAGCCGGACACCCCCAATACGTACAACGAAAGAATACTAGGGAACGAGAAAGGCAACGGCGGCGGCGAGAAGACCCCGAAGCGATGGAAGGCCTTCGCCAACGACGACCTGCCCTTGGAACTATGAGAGGTGCGAACGCTTGGTTTCAGCGCGAGTTTCTGTCTCCGGAGTTTGGACAACCGTGTCGTGTCTGTGGCTCTCTGCAGTTTAAGTCGGACCTCTCTACGCTGAGTATCACCTAGCATCACCTAGCTAAAGCCTACCAACAACCTAGAAGCAACCTAGAACCTGTATCACCTTGCTAAGACCTAGAAACAACCTAAAAGCAACCAGATTAGTCTTCCTAATCGTCCAGTTTCGTTGTTTCAAGCCTTGCGCGGCTTAGTGCAAGCTTCGCCTGACTTTTTTACAGCGAAAGCTGCCATCATATCACAACGGCAGTGGGGTAGTTGTCCGCCGCCGGTGTCCGTAACCACTATTGCGTGAAATAAGAGAAAATTAAACGAGACAAAAATATCCATTATAGGATGGGATTTCAACCCGGGCCCCCTGCGCGACAGTCAGTATCCTACCACAAAGCCACGCCGGTGCTTGAAATTTCCTGGCAAAAAGACCCTACACTGGCGTCATTTCGGGCACGGAATCTCGTGAACGTGTGTAATATAGCATGACAGAAGAGTGAAATAGCAACCATTCGGGACACAATGCCAATTGCGCAACGAGTGTGTGGTTTAAAGCTTCCCGCCCACTACAACGTGCTCAACGATAGTTCTTCATTGTCATCAGCCACATGCAGCATCAACAAAGTGGACATAATGTCTTACAGATGTGTAGCGGGTACATCGCTTATTCGCAGAAAGACGAATAATGGCGTAGGGGGTGCTTCCGTACTTCACAAAAGTTATGATTCGTAGCGTAGTTGATACCTTGCATGTGTACTTGTATTAGTTTCCCCAAGAGAGTTCAGAACGGGCTCTACAAAGGCCACTTTTCCAGCTTTCGCTGTGCCTGTGCTACGCGCTCCGCGCAGGCCTGGCGTTAAGACCGGCCATTTTGAAGAGCGTTTTTCTTTGCGCCGGGTACTGCGAACAGAAACTAGCATCATTATGAATCGGCACGCGTTCTCTTCACCCTCTTCTTCATCTTCCGTTTCGCTCCCAAAGGGCGTGCGCCGATTTCTCCGGCGTGGCCTGTAATAACCTTGATTGGTCAGAGGAGGGAACGAGTACAGAGAGAGAGAGAGGGGGGGGGGGGACCGAAAGAAACAAAGCTATAAAGAAAGAAAAAAACGTTGGCGAAAAGAAATTCCTCGTGAGAAGGCGGTATTGGAACCTGCATCCCCACGATCCGAAGGCGAGCGTCCTAACCGCTCGGCTATCCAGGCACGCTAGCAGAGCATAGCATTGCATTGTATTGCATAGCAAGGTGGCGGGAAAGGGAAGTGAGGCTGAGGAGGAGAGAGAGAGTAAAGCATAGCATATAAAGAATGAGAAAAAGGGTGGTGCAGAAAGTGACAGAGAATCAAAGAAAGAGAGAGAGAGAGCAGGAAGCAAGCGAGAAAGAGAGAGGGAGACAAAGAAAAGGAAAGAGAGAAAGAAGGAGAAATAACTAGAAAAAGAGAGAAAGAAATAAATAGAAATAAACACTGACAAAAAGACATAGAAAAAAACAGAGAGATGTGAGAAAAGCAAAGAAACAGAGGAAGAAAGAGAGAGAAAAGTAAAAAGAAGGCCGCCCAGCTCCACACTTCCTTCAGGCTTGGCAACCCTGGTGCGAAGCTGCCATGGTTTTTTTTTTATTCAAGTGCGCAAAGTTACACTTAGGACAGAGGGAAGAAAATGCATTAACGCCTAACAGGGTCTTCCCACCTGAGAGAGTGTTCGCACAAAAGCCCTGGCTGCGAAAACCGTAGTGATGTAGATTGAAAATTTACAGAAGGAAACACGCATAAAACTATAAGTGCACGTACGGCATTGAATGCTTATACAAAGATAAAACAACAGTTTGCCGAAATGTATACACTTACAAACATTGCATCACTGTTGTACACGCACATCATTATGTACAAATAAAAAAGCAATATACACTGTGTAGGGCGCAGATTGGGGCGGTTGTTTGCTCCGCTTTGACCTCTGCTAGTGCTCTCAAGAAAGCCGCACGGGCTGAACGCTAAAGGCGTACCATTCAGAGGTAGAGGTGCCACGGCGCGCCTTGCGAGCTACTCAGCGATCGCGGGCGTACGGTCTTCTCTGAAGCCGTAGAAGCCCTCCTCCGTGAATGCAACGTTGTGCATCGGATGACCAGCGCGTACCATCCACAAACCAACAGAATGACTGAGTGTTTTAACCGCACACTGGGCGACATGCTCTCCATGTACGTGCGCGCTGACCCCACCAACTGGGACTACCCTTTGTTACGTACGCTTACAATACTGCTCCACCAGATATGGTCAGCGCACTCGTAGCTACTTCTTTTATACCGTCTTGCTTCAATCAATTACCCCCGAGTGTCTTTCGTGCAAAAAGAAAATTCAAGCTGAAGCAACTTCTTCGTCGCGTTAATCTTTAACTCCTTCGTGATATCTGTACTTTTCCTTCGGTAAATGCCGCTGCGGTATCAAACCCTTAAGGTAACCATGTATTTCAGGCTGCGCATAGCTGTTGGTGTATTAAAGGAATTCGAATTTTGTTTTCTTTTTTTTTTTTCTCTACAGGGTAGAATGATGTTACATTGCTTTATCATGTGTACTTCTGTATTTCGTGGTTTTTCCGCTTCTTTTTTTTTACCTTACCGAAAATCTGATGGTGTTCTATTATTGTATTTTTGCCATTGCACGTACGAATGGTCAGCTCATGTAAGGCAAGGTGACGTTTTTTATTTATTTTTATTTATTCAATACTGCCAGCAACCTTGTGGTCACCAAGGCAGGAGTGGTTACAGTGCAGAAGGTTACACTTGTTACAAGTTAATGTCGCGTACAACGACAAAATAACACTGAAATACATAAACAACAAGAGTAATACAATGAAAAATCAATCATTAGTTACTGCTGTCAAATAGCAAAGCACACCTGTCGTATTACAAGAACAATACAATGAACAATCAATAACAAGTAAATCGCTTTCAAGTATCAAAGCACACCCAGTAATCACATGTAGGAAACAATAGCCGGTAAAAAATTGTTGCAGTGGCTTAGCTCAGCTATGCCAGGATAACGTAGCGATAGCAAAGGTTCAGCTAATTATTCTTAGCTTTCCTGATTGTCTAGGATTAGCTTGATTATCATGCTTACTGCTGCTACAATGAAACACACAGGGTATACGTATTATGTGGCACATGTATATTTATTTTGCCAGGCGACTACTTCGGGATCCGATCTTCTGCGCCGTTGATCAGCATTTGCGCTCTCCTTCTCCATGGCTATACCACACTGGCAAACGCCAGTCAGAGGCGCTATAAAGCGGCTCCAGCGCGGTGTCAGACGGCGGCTGCACAGCGAAGGCGTATAGCTGCGCGCCCGCCGGAGCCAATACGTCGGCCAAGGCTACCACGTCACTCCTGGAAAGCGCACACCGGCGGCGGTGGAGTGCGCGGGAGTTGCCGGCTCCGGTGCGTGACATCATGGAGGAAGGAATACTAAAGAGAGGCCCTATCGTATTTCAATGCATTGCGAAAAGTGTGGCGGAAGTGACGTCAGACTTATGGGGCAAACAAACCGGTGTGGGGCAAACAAAACAGCAGACGCCCCGCGGCGTACTCTCCGCGGTGGTTAGCTTCTGCGCATATTTGTAGTCCCGGCGTAAACTTAGCGCGTATTGTGTGGCTCGCACGCAGTAAAATGTTGCAAGCAGACGTTTACCAGGCTGTTCGTGCATGGCAGCCCGAGCGCTGCCTGCTGAAATTCTTCGTGGAGAGTTTTTGTGCAACAGTACAGAATACCGGTACGTGCCGTGATCAAAAACGTTCAGCCCCTGCATCATCGTATTCGAACTCACCTAGCAGTGACTTACGCGTTCTGCTGGGCGTTAGGCCTTCCCTTTCTCGTAGCCCGATTTCCCGATCTGTTGCCGGATTAGCGGTTCTTTGTTCGTGTATATGAACTGAGCGTAGTAGCTATTCGGCGCCACGCCAACCTAGTTGACGTAACTTCACGTCGAAAAGAGGACACCGCTGTATTCTATACGCGATCGTGCACGTAAAGTTTGTAATTCAAGTACGCACACAACAACAAGCACGCAGCGAGCGCGCACCGCACAATACATACATCGCATAGTCCGATAACAACGACATAAGTTTATTGCCCTTTCGTTGAACGACACAGCCTCTAAATTCGTACGATGCCTTCGGCGCATGCTATGTACGGCGCGTCAGACGCCAAAAGCAAAAGTTCACGTGTGTTCTGAGTTGACACAATGAGTAAGAAGCAACAGAGCGCACATCCGAGAGCTTCGCATGCAAATACCATGCATTAGTGATCAACAATGAAGCGAACGTGTACGTACACATGAAAAGTGACACCCGGTACTTTCCGCAGTGCACGCGATTTGCACCGGGTATACGCAACCATACGCAACAGCTGGGCATTGCGTAGCTTTCCTAAAGAACACACACAAGGAGCAGCATGCGTGAATCGACTGCGCCGTGGCGCCGCTTGCACGGCGAAATAAAAAAGGCTCGAATGGCGCATGCGCTTGCAAACGACACGGCGGAAATCGCGAAATGTTTCGAGGCTCCTTCGCTAGGAGGCGATGCGGGTGTTTGCAATGTGGAGGCTTCACGAATGTGACGTCAGGGCCTCTCCTTATTTTTCCTTCCTCCATGCGTGACATCACCGATCCTCGCGCATGCGCAGCACGGCTCTTGAGGATCCATGCGAAACTGGCTCGGCTAGGCCAGTGTATCTAACGCTACAAAAGAATCAGACGTTGACATGTTCACCACCTCGTTTGGCAGCCCGTTCCACTCTACTATGGTCCTCGGAAAAAAAAGGAACCCTTGTACGTATTTGTTCTGCACGGAGGTACCAAAATGGTCTTGTTGTGTTTCTTCCGGGTGTGTCGTGACCTGTTCAATGTCATGTATGCCTGGAAGTCTAGCTTATATCCACTGTTAATGATGTTGAACATCGTCTTGAGATGGTGCAATTTCCAACGAGATTGGAGTGTGCAAAGACCAGACTGCATATAAAGACCTGATACCGACACGTGCCTACTATATTTATTGTAAATAAAACGAAGCGCTTTTCTCTGAATACGTTCTATGCGATTATTCTCTGTTTTAGCGTATGGATCCCAAACTACATCTGCGTACTCAAGTAACGGTCGTATGAGGGATGTATATACAACTAATTTTGTACTGCTGTTGCAGTGTTTTAAGCGGTGCCTGAGCAACCGTACCCGTTTTGAGGCTGAAGAGAAAATATTTTTAATATGCGTGTTCCAGCTTAATGTACAGTCTATAGTTAAACCCAAGTACTTAAACTGATCAACACGTGTGATTAGGCTATTGTTCACATTGTATGCATAGGGAAGTGGTGTTTTTTACGTGTTATTGACATCTATTTCGTGGAGTTCAAAGTCCATCTCCCACGTATGACACCAATAAGTTATAGCTATTAAATAGTTGTTTAGTACGGATTGATCCTCGATTGTCTCAATATCGTGATAGACGATGCAGTCGTCTGCGGACAAACGGCTCCGTACAGGAGAGTCGATGGCGAAGTCGTTCATATAAATAAGAAAAAGAAGGGGCCCAAGGACCGAGCCTTGAGGTACCCCGGAAAGTACTGGTGCTCTGGTGCTGCTTTAGACTTCGATTTTGCTATTTGGACGTATTCATGGCGGTTAAATAGATAAGAGTCAAGCCCCTTTACAAGTTTATTGTTGTTTAAAAAGGCTCCTACGTTTTGTCATTAAGTTAGAATGGGACACACGGTCGAAGGCTTTTTGGAAGTCGAGGAAGATTACATCTATTTGACCACCTTTGTCCAGCGTTGCGATAAATTCGTCCCTAATATGACGTATTTGCGTCACCATCGAGAGGCCCCGCCGAAAACCATGCTGGCTACTCGCAAAAAAGTTCTCCCTTTCCAAAAAAGAGCTCAAGTGCCCAAAAATGAAGTGTTCGATAACCTTTCTGGTAGTCCATAAAAGAGAAATCGGCCTATAGTTTATCACAGAATTCTTATCACCAGACTTGTGCATTGGTATCACCCGTGCCGTTTTCCAATCTTTATAGGAACTTCACCTTTATCGAGACTTGCACTGAAAATAATGAAAACATATTTCGCGTACCATTCAGCGTATCTGTAGAGAAAGCAGTTTGGAATATCATCCGGTCCGGATGACTTCTTCGTGTCGAGGTTAAGAAGTGCTGAGAAAATGCCCCGTTCGCTTAAAACGAGGTCAGGTATACCTAGACCTTTGCAACTGAATTCAGCAGCCGCATCGGTTCTCCGTAGAAATACGCTGGAAAATTGGTCATTAAAAGCTTGCGCTATTATACTTGTACCCGTGACATCACAGTCATTCAGGCAAAGTTTGCTGACAGGGTCTTTCTGATCTGTTAGATGCCTCCAGAACACTTGTGGATCGCTATAAGAAAGTTGTGCATTCGGATATAAAAAACTGATAGTTTGATGATCTAAACTTTTTGCGCAATTCTTCTCGAAGATCCTGCAAGTTCTGCTTTTTACGGGCGATTGACAAGCGTTTGACGCGACGTTTTAGTTCAATAATCCCGCGGGTAATCCAGGGATTATAGCTGCTCACTTTCCTAGGTTTAAGAGGAATATATTGTTTTATACGTACACTTATGGACTGTATGCTTGAAATGCAGCCATAAATCGTCTGCGCTTGATGTACCGTCCGCAAACATTTTATCCAGCGTATCATAGTTCAGTTCGAGAAGGTCTAAAATACTAGCGGCGTATGCGTGGTTAAAGTCAAGAAACGTGGTTTTGATACCACGCGTTTCGGGCAGTCTGAGGTTGCTTTTAAGGAGTATCGTGTTGTGATCAGATATTCCAGGTAGCAGATCAACTGTAAAACCAAGGCGGCTGACCGTATCAGAAATAAAGACAAGATCGAGGCACGAACTTGTAGCCGGCGTGACTCTCGTTGGTATACCAACCACCTGCTTGAAGTTATAACAAAACGCAATGTCGAGAAGTAAGTCCGAATGCCTATTAGAAGGATGAGCGCACAAAATATCCCAATTTATGTGAGGCAAGTTGTAATCGCCACCAGGGGCGTAGCCAGAAATTTTTTTCGGGGGGGATTCAACCATACTTTATGTACGTTCGTGCGTGCGTTTGTATGTGCGCATGTATATATACGCAAGCAAAACTGAAAAATTTCGGGGGGAGGAGGGTTGAACCCCCAACCCCCCCCCCTGGCTACGCCCCTGATCGCCACCCATGATAATGTGAGTATAGCGTTTGCTATGTTCGCCAAGGAAGTCGTGCAGTGAGTCCAACATTGATGTATCAGCGTTAGGAGGTGTGAGACTGAAAACTGAGGACACTGAAAACTGAAAGACTGAAAACCCTGAGGACACCATTTCAACACACGTATTGTGGCGTGCCAAGGAATAGTGAAAACCTTTTTTTATATTAAGATTGCAACCCCGCCCCCCTTGTGCAGCGACGCAGGCGAATCATCTCATGCGAATGTGGTATGACGTCGTTATCAGGAGTGTTTTCGTGAAGCCAAGTCTCGGGGTCAACAAACATCTGTTGTCATACATGTGAAGAAACCCTTCAAATTCGGCGCACTTGCTTATGATACTTCGGAGATTTACATTAAGCACAGAGAGCCCGCCTACGGACGAGCTGCACTTTTGGGTAGGAGAGACCGTACTATCACAATTGCTGTAGCTTTGTCAATGCGTAGCAAACGGCACTCTCTCATTTTTATCCTCATCCAAACGGAATGGTTTGCCATTTATTTTAATTTTGTCGAAAGAGACCATAACCTTATCTATGTGCGTTCTTGAGCTATACCAGAGCTTTTTTGACATTTGTTGCACAAGTCAGAGACTTGTGGTGCAATCCCGCACGCTGTAGTGAATGCACTGCATCTCTTCTCTCTCCCTCCTCTCTATTTCTCGTCTTTCTGTTACCCTTCCCCGATCCCCCAGTGTAGGGTAGCCTACCGGAAGTGTTTCTGGCTAACCTCCCTGCCTTCTCCTTTTTCTGTTTCCTTCCTTTGTTGCACACGAGGTGAGAAATCTTCAGAGATGCTAAATTCCGAGTTTCTTAGTTTCCTACAGTTTTTAAGAATCTTTCCCATCTCTTCCATCGAGTAATTTGATGATAACCGGTCGGCATTTGTTTGCAGGTTTTCCAATTCTGTGAATGCGTTCAATGGTACATCTCGTATATTTAACAGATCTTGAAATATTTCCTTGGAAACTATTTGCTCAATATGTCATATGTATTACCATCAGTTTTATTTCTTCATGCACTGCTGTACACGCGCGTCTATTGTTTGCATGTGGGCGCGAAAAGATAAAAAAAAATGTTGCAGTGGCTTAGCTCGGCTATGCCAGTATAACGTAGCGCTAGCAAAGGTTCAGCTGATTAATCTTAGCTTTCCTGATTGTCTAGGATTAGCTTGATTATCATGCTTACTGCTGCTCCAATGACACACACATGGTATACATATTATGTGGCACATGTATATTTATTTTGCCAGGCAACTACTTCGGGATCTGATGAGTTAAGCTTCTCCGCTCTTCTGCGCCGCTGAGCAGCATTTGCGCTCTCCTTCTCCATGGCTAAACCACTCTGGCAAACGCCAGTCAGAGGCGCTATCAAGCGGCTCCAGCGCAGTGTCAGACGGCGGCTGCACAGCGAAGGCGAATAGCTGCGCGCGCGCCGGCGCCAGTACGTAACCTCGGCTCCCACGTCACTCCTCTGGAAAGCGCAGACCGGCGGTAGCGGCGGAGTGCGCGGGAGGTGCCGGCTCCGATGCGCCAGCTGTGTGACATCACTGATCGTCGCGCATGCGCAGCAGGCTCTTGAGGAGCCACGCGAAACTGGCTCGGCTAGGCCAGTGTAGCTAACGCTACAAAAGGTGTCTGCATTTGAGCAGTCTTAGATGAATGAACTCCTGTTGCCTCCTGTCGGTCGGCTCTGCCCTTCAAGCCCAATGAGGCTTTGGCAGGCCAATTTTGTATTACATTGTTACTGTGCCAAATGTTAAAAAATATTAGTATTATTATTATTATTGCGATAGCAATTATATGGACAGTCTCGGCTAGAAAATGTCCGTCCCCGTCGCCGCCGCCGCCGTCATTCACCGTATATGTATAAGTATGTATATATATAGAAAAGCCACAAAGAAAAATAATTCAGAAACACTTTCCGACGCGCGGAATAGAACGGGCGACCTCTCGCTTTACAGCCCACCGCCTTATACATTAGGCCACGACAGCACCATCTTTCAATCTGCTAACGGTGAGCTATTTATATACACCATGTATTTCAGCATGCTTTCTTAGTGGCCACATAGACGGCGCGATGTGCGCGCGTGTGGCGCGCTTTAAAGGAGTCCCGACACAAAAATTTTCGCCCCGCGTTTTTTTGCTGCAATAAGTTGCTGAGGGTCTGTTATTCATAACACGGCACATCGTTTGCTGCAGCGGGCGACAGATAATTAATTACAAGCTCCTCATTACCGACACAGCCTCAGTTTCGGTTTGACAGAGCTCCAAAAACCACAAGCCGCCGGGTGCAACTGTCACCACCTAGCGAGTGAAACGCTCGGTCACGTGAGCACACAAAACAGTGACGCATATCCGCGCGGTCTGTCGTCGTCGGGCTCATCGTCGTCTGATGGCGACGATTTTCTTGCGGCGGGGATGGAAGGAACTTTCGACGTGGCGAATCACTTCAGGTTTGACCCGCTGGCGAGGAGCGATTCGTCGGGAAGCGCGTCAAAACAGGAAAGGCGGCTATGACGTCATCATAACTTGTACCGGCTGCAACGGTTACGTAGGGGAAGTAGGGGGGTCACCTCGGGTCGCCTCCGAGGGTGTCAATGCACTAGGTACGGCCTATAATGCTGGATCGCGCTCGCGAACTTCAAAATTCATATAAAATACCTTCCAAGCTTTATTCGCTGTCGATATTTTGCAGATGGTACAAGCACGTACACGGGAATCGATCCAGCAGGCTATCTCGGCCGCGAAATTTTGTGTCAGTACCCCTTTAAAGATCGTCGCCCCGCTCCTGCGAACGCCGTTGCTCTTCGCCCTACAGGGCGTGGTCGCTTTCGTGCGCTTATCTCGAGGAAAGAAGGGGCGGCCGGTGGGGTGCTTCGCTTCGCTCGCTGCAGCGGCCGCGTCTGCGAAAGGAGCGCGCTGTTCAAACAGAAATAAGTAACAACTGTGACAATTAGTTCGCGCTCGTCTTGTGTGTACCTGTTCTTTCGTTTCTTGAGTCCTGCTTTATGTTTGAGCAGTGCGCTTCAAGTGTCGAGCTGTGAGGCATTAGTTCGCGCTCGTCCTGTGTGCGTTCTTTTCGTGCGTCCTTTGGGCTCGAGCGACGCGCTGGCAATTTCGAGCTGCTTTCCGTTCTTCGCGTTACATTCCAACTTATTGCTATCGCATTCATTGCTTCGCCGTTGCGGCGAAACTGTGACTTTTATTATTATTATTATTATTATTATTATTATTATTATTATTATTATTATTATTATTATTATTATTATTATTGTTGTTGTTGTTGTTGTTGTTGTTGTGTTGTTGTTGTTGTTGTTGTTGTTGTTGTTGTTGTTGTTGTTGTTGTTGTTATAGCACCAGTCAGTCTACGACAGGATTCTCGCCCCACTTTCTTCTTTACGGCCGCGAACCTTCCTCATTTACGGATATCACTCTTCTGTATCGCGCGGACGTTTCAGAATCCTCGACTATATCTGAAGTCGCCACCTGTGCTGAGTAATGCGGGCAACTCGTACGTTCCTTTACCGCACAAGACCAAGCGCGCCAGAAGGACCGTCATGACGAAAACCTGCCTCCTCAGTCATAGCCGCTTTGAACGTTGGTGTGGCTCCTCTGTTCCTGGCCTACTGCCTAAGTATGAAGGCCCCTACCGCATCCTACGTCAAGCATCCCCGGTCAACTATATTATTGAGCCTGTTCAACCATCTATGGACCACTGCCGTCGCGCCCGCGAAACTGTTCAAGTCGACCGACTGAAGCCGCACTATGACCCTACCTGTTCCTTAGGTCACCAGAATTGCTGCTTTTCCACAGGGGCAATGATTTGTAGCATGAATAGGGCGCGCAGAGGAGCACCAGCGAAAGACGAGGACGGTTGTTGAGCTCGCGCTTGCTCCGTATGCCCAGCGCCTCCTCTATTTTTCAGTGCCTGGGCGAACGCTCTCCTCAGGCCGTCGCGCGCGCGCTCCGCGTCCGCTCGCCGCTGCCGCGTGGTGGCGCTGTGCAAGTAGACTACGGGAAGGTGGTGCTGAACGGCCGCGTGTATCGCGAAGCTCACGAATTCGTGTTTGCACCCGAGTTTAATTGCATTTGTGCTTCATGCAGGCTTTCACAGGTACAGGGGCATGGAAAGAAACGCGAACATAGCGGCGCACTGTTTTCATCACGCTCGAACCGTGGTGGCAATAAAAAGATGCTAGATGGTATTTTATTGTGTCATGGATGACGTCTCTTTTCATCAATCATCCAGGCTATAGCCGCTTGAAAATAGATACGAAACAGCAAAGAATACAGATGCCGCATGTTCGCGTGTCTTTCCATCCCCGCTGTACGTATTCAGCAGGCAGTCTGTCAGGCCGTGCTACCGGTTCCATACTTGAACTCGAGTTTGATAGTATTCGTGTTTTATTTTCTATTTCAGGCTATTGCAACCACCCCAATGTCTTAGCATGTCGTACTGTTGTGTTCCACTCTGCAAATGGAACTGAAAGAAATTACGATTGTCTTTTTACTTCCCTTTATTGATAAAGAAAAAAAAATCGCACAGGGTCTCTTATGCATTCATCTAAGACGACTGAAAGGCGAAAGCCATCTTCTTTTTCTTCCAGTCAATGTACTGAATATTCCCTGCCTCCCTCCGAGATATTTCTGCGCCTAACGTGGTTTTCTTACAGCCTCAAGGATCGGAGGCAGTGCAAGCTTTCTGCGCGTCAGCGGAGGCATGCACTGCCTCCGCGATCGGCCCATTTTGAGCAAGCGAAGGTGTAATATGACGACGTCACGTTGAGTGGCGTCACG
Source organism: Rhipicephalus sanguineus (assembly GCF_013339695.2). Classification (NCBI taxonomy): domain Eukaryota; kingdom Metazoa; phylum Arthropoda; class Arachnida; order Ixodida; family Ixodidae; genus Rhipicephalus; species Rhipicephalus sanguineus. Next base: position 29,867,673 of record NC_051176.1, read on the forward strand.
ATGATGTCACAAAATTTTAAGATCTGTGACGTCATATGATGTCATCACGTAATTATTTCTTGCATCACTCGCGTTGACGCCGCCGACGGTCAATTTTCACGTTTGATGAGGTATCTATAAGGCTTTTGCCTTAATACACTATGCGGCTGTCGTTCCATGAAATTCCAGCTGTCGCTGGTGTTCAGGAGAGGTGGCTTGAAGTAATTAGGCGGGATAATTGGTCTCCAAATACACCTTCAAACTATACTAGAATATGCAGCCGTCGTTTACGACCCGAAGATTTCATAGAATATAAGAAGCGGCGGCTTAAGAAGGATGCAGTAGCGTCACTCTTTGCAGACTACCATTCACGTTTGCAGCCCAAGGTAACAACTGAACCAAGCATGGCAAGTATCCCTAAACGTGACAGTGTTGCGTCCGAACAGTCAACCAATGCATGTAGTACTAGTAGCAACGCTGCCTCGCGATCGCCGCCATGTGCATGCAGCGCTGACATTAGGTCCTGAAGCTGAAGAATCGGAGCCCATGGACACCACATGCGCTACCGACGAAACAACTGACAATCATTATGTACAGTGTCACAATAAATGAGTGCACGAGGCTGAGCAGGCTGCCTCATGCAACAAAAGCGTCCAGGTCGACAGCCATTCGGCCTCTACTTTGCTCACTACCGAAAAGGCCAAATGGAAGAGAAAAGAAAGATACCTGAGGAGCCAGATACTAAGGCTACAACAATCCGTCGACAACTACAAAGACGAGCGCAAGCAACTGACAACAGGCCGCGCCATTTTTAACTCCTTTCGCTTTGGCTCAAGTTGAGAGTCGGCACTACGACTTTGTACTTGGACAGCGTCTGTTCACACACATCGGTCAGTGTTGCAGGAAGCGCGCGGCATATGTAGCTGTTTGTGTTTGTTTTTCGTACCACCCCGATTTAACTGGTTTAAGCTCTGAAATGGTGGAATCACTTGGCATTGTTCTTCTTTTTCTGGCACCAGCTGTTGCTTTCTCCCGGTGGCAACAAACGTAATTTTCAAAGGCTTTACGAAGGGAACGGGCAATCACGTATATCCCTGGAATCAGTCTAGTGACATTTCAGGCTATTTAGCGCATGAACTCCAGGTTTGCGTGTAGTGTGCTACACCAGTAGACAGTAGCACGCATCGGGGAACTTTAAACGCCCAAGCTTTCAGTATTAGCTCTTGGCAAATGCTGCTTTCGAAAATCGACTTTAAGACAGTCAAAAACCGACTCTCAATCAAGCGAGCGTAACGGTGACAAAACAATTTTCCGCGCATCACTGGCATGCGTTCTCTGGTATCGGGCTAGCAGACGACGCGCGAGCGTCTCGATCAAATAGCCGCGAAAGACACATGCCTTCGAAATTGGCTGGCTGCCCGGAACGACAAGTGCTTCATGATTCCAGTTTACAAGTTTTCATCATACTTTAAACAACGCGAATACAGCCGAAAACTGAACCATACAGCAGCTTCGAATGCAGCCACGGCATTCGTTTCCGCGAGCGACGACGCGACAGCTTGTCTACTACGGTGGCGGCGCTCGGCGGCTAGACGCCGCACTAACGCCGACGGTCGGTTCCCATTGCGCTCCGCTCCTTCGCCCAGGCACAGAAAAATAGAGGAGGCGCTGGCCTAAGTAATATAGGGATAAGTGCGATATAAACTGCGAAGTAGTAGTTGAACTATTTCCCGCTGTATTCCGGAATCATGGATTGTTATAATTACTTCCATACATTTGTTCTTGTTCAAGAGTCTTGTCGTCTGGTAGCGCGGCGTTTGTGAATTGTAGGTTGTCCTGATCCTGTTATTCCGGTACACATGTAGAATTTTTTTTTTGAAAGCATTCAGCTCTAAACTTTAAACACAAGCGCACAGAAAGACATGACGGGACGGGCGCTGTACTCCAACTGAATTACATGAAAATAGACATACGCTGCACACGACGCGAAAGATCCTCGGCGCATGCGCATTCAAGGCAGAAGATAAGAAATGCAAACTGCTTATAATTGCCTATCTAGTAAATCTGTATTCGCTTGCGCGCAAGGAGACAGAAGTGGTGCCGACACACGTATCACCCCTTTGCTTGACAAAAAAGCCTTCCGGAAGCTGACGAGCTAATATCTGTCTTTTCTTCTAACTGGGTCATCCCACGCCAACTGTCCCAATTGGGGCGCTCGACAAAAATCAGTTTCTCTAAAAAAAAATATTAGAAAATTACACACATATAGACATTAGTTCTACAGTCCTTTCCCAAAATAAATTGAGTGGCAAAAAATTTTGCGCACGTGACCGCCATTTGAACTTCACAAAATGTTGGAAAACCAGATACGAAAAAAAAATTTCGCTATAAATCGACCGTTCCAGGAATTCTTTCAACACTTGCTTTTTTGTGTTTTACGAGCACGGTTATTTCATTTTAGGACAGTTCCTTGTAGCAGCTTTATATTTTTTACTCCTTAGAGCGTAGGTAAAGTTCAGTAAATTCTCGTGTTTTCGGGAATTTGTTTACAAACGACAATTATCGATCAAATGCAGAAATTATTTTGATAAAACTTTTCATAAAACGTACTATCTCCTAAATTCTTTGTTTTGCCTGTGTGCGGTTCATAGGCTCTAAAATAAAATCCCGAACTTGGTGAAAACGCTGCATTGGCCTATGTTGAGACCTCTATAGCACCCTAAGGTGGACCAAGAAAAAATAAGCGGAAAAGCGCATACGATTGAGAATCATAACAACTTTGTCAAGAGAAAGTTTAATCGAAGTAGTTTTTGGTTTAGTCGAGAAAAAAATTTTGAACTTTAGTCCCAACATTGCATTGTTTTGCTGGGGGGGGGGGGGGGAGGGGGCAATACAAACCAGCTCAATTTGCTGCATAAAAAAAGAGTTACTGTATTTGTAGGACATGGTTTTCAGTTTCTTTTGTTAGTGTTTTATATTGTTTATTGCATATCAAGGTAATAATAAACAGAGGTAAAAATATAAAAATACCATCGGCTTAGGCGCCACAATTCCCCCATAATGAATCGCGTCGCGTATTGCATTTCTTACGCACACCGGAGGTGACGGAGGCGGCGTACAACTACGCCACAAAAATCGTCTGTTGTTGTGATCTCATAACAGCTGTAAAAGTGCATTTACCAGACTGACAAATACTACTTTAACCAAAAATCTGCTGCATGTAACCTCCCAAATTAAAATGTCAAAAATAGCTTGGGATATTCCGTCCCTAGTGTCACAGACGACGTACGGAAGGCGTGAATACACGCGCGTCGTCACATCGTGCGTCGACCCTTGCGGAATACATGTATGAACTTAGTATGGATCCGCTATAAGCGTCCACGCTTACGCCTCCTATATCCGGCTTACATGAACGTCGAGGCTTAACTTATTGTGACGTCCCTTGGTTATAAGAGCCCCATGCAATAAGTAACGCGATTCATTATTGGGGGAATTGTGGCACCTAAGCCAAAGGCATCTTTATATTTTTACCTCTGCTTATTATCACCTTTATATGTAATAAACAATATAAAGTACTAATAAAAGGAACTGAAAACCGTGTCCTACGAGTACACTAACTCTTTTTTTTTATGCAGCAGATTCAGTTGGTTTGTATTGCCCCCTCAGCAAAACAATACTGTGGTGGGACACAAACTTCAATTTTTTTTTTCGCCACTAAAACAAAAACTACTTTGATGAAACGTTCTCTGGACAAAGTGTTTATAATTTTCAATCATATGCGCTTTTCCGCTTATTTTTTCTTGGAACACCTTAGGGTGCTCCAGACGCCTCAACATAGGCCAATATAGCGTTTTTGCCAAGGTCAGGATTTTATATTAGAGCCTATGAACCGTACACAGGCAAAACAAAGAATTTAGGAGATAGTACGTTTTATGGGGAGTTTCATAAAAATAATTACTGCATTTGATCGATAATTTTCTTTTGTGAAAAATTTCCGAAAACAAGAGAATTTACTCAACTTTACCTACGCTCTAAGAGGTAAAAAATATAGAGCTGCTATAAGGAACTATCCTATAATCAAATAACGATGCTCGAAAAACGCAAAAAAGCAAGTGTTGAAAGAATGCCTGGAACGGTTGATTTGTAGCGAATTTTTTTTTCGTACCTGGCTTTACAGCATTTCGTGAAGTTCAAATGGCGCTCACGTGCCCAAAAGCTTTTGCCGCTCGAATTATTTTGAGAAAATACTGTAGAACTAATGTATATATGTGTGTAATTTTCTCAGATTTTTTAGAGAAATTGATTCCACGACAGTTGGCGTGGAACGACCCAGCTAGAATTTTTATCCCCTGATGTCGTGGCTCACATTTTCCGCCATTAACATTGCAGCAGCGACAATGGGCGGGTAGGTTCATGAACGTGGCTGAATCGTCATCTAACAATCTTGCATGGTCCCTGGCACGGTCATTAACACAGCAGTTAGTCTAGCCCACGTAAACCTTGCCACATGAAAGGGTAATCTCATAGACTACACCCGTGGCACACCGTAGTATGGTTTCGTGTGTTTGATTCCACAGCTTGAAATAGCAGGTACCACGGCTGTAGTCTATGACATTCCCCTTTCATGTGGCAAGGTTTACGTGGGCTAGACTAACTACTCTGTTAATGGCCGTGCCAGGGACCATGCAAGATTGTTAGATGACGATTCAGCCACGTTCATGAACCTACCCGCCCATTGTCGCTGCTGCAATGTTAATGGCGGAAAATGTGAGCCACGACTTCAGGGGATAAAAATTCTAGCTAAAAGTAAACAGATTAAATAATAATAATATCTGGGGTTTAACGTCCCAAAACCACGACATGATTATGAGAGACGCCGTAGTGGAGGGCTCCGGAAATAAACAGATTAGCTCGTGAGCTTTCGGAAGCCTTTTTTATCAAGCAAAGGGGTGATACGTGTGTCAACACCACTTCTCTCTTTTTGCGCGCAAACGAATACAGGTTACTAGATAGGCAGTTATAAGCAGTTTTCCATTATTTTTTTTTTGTCTTCTGCCTTGATGCGCATGCGCCCAGGATGTCTCGTGTCGTGTGCAGCTGATGTCTATTTTCAATAAATTCAGTTGGAGTACAGCGCCTGTCCCGTCATGTCTTTCTGTGCGCTTGTGTTTAAAGTTGGGCGCTGAATTCTTTCAAAAATTAAATATGCACCACCACCAAGCCCCACAACGTGTATTGTGGAAATATATAGGCTGGTATTTTTAAGGACTTATAATGTGAGTGAAAAAGAAGCATCAATGTTAAGTAAATGCTGTGTCTGAAGAGCCAACCGCAGCATCTTAATTTATGCATGTTTAGTATGCCCATTTGTTCCAGTGTTCCTTCATGCTGTCCTGATATCTAACGTTACTAATGACTCTATAGGTATTTTGTAAAACAAATAGTGATTGCAAGTTGTCTGGCGTTTTGCTTCCCCAGACCAACAAACGACAATGCGGGTATGATTGAACAAGAACTTAAGAAATCTCCGTCTTAAATAATGATGGCAATAAATTTCTCATTTTCTATATTATACCAACTGAACTGGAGACTTTAGAACATATGCATGTTTATTAGGCCCATATTAAACTGAACTGGAGACTTTAGAACATATAAAAGTATCGAAAGTGGGCTAGTTGGTGTAGAGGGTGCGAGTGCCAAACCGAATATGAGGCGCCCTCTATAAGATGTAGTAGAAAAGGGCGTACTGCCAATAAACAGGGGCACTTCTGCTGGGGACTCAGAGCGTGTGTTCTTACTCCGCGGCCCGCGGGCTTCAGCCTGCCTCCTCCACCGCCCCGGCTCGAACCCTAACACCACATGGTGTCAGAAGTGTGGTGCCTGGTTCCTGCCACTCGACATGGCTAACGAACACGCTCCAGTTCCTGCTCCCGCTGCCGCCAGTCTCCGGAGTCCGGCTCCGTTCTCGTTCGACGATGCCGGCGAGTGGCTGCCCTGGTTACAGCAATTTGAGGACTATGCCTTCGCCACCGGCATGCACGCAGCCCCGGACGAGACTAGGGTTAGGACTCTCCTCTACTGTATGGGTCCCCGTGCACGCATCGTCCTCAGTTCACTAATGTCCGACGAAGACGCGTACAAGTCCTACGCGGAAGTCACCCGGCGGCTCACTAGCCACTTCGTGCACCCCGTAAACGAGATGTACGAGAGCTCTCGCTTCCACAAGCGGACGCAACAGCCAGGTGAAACTGTCGACAGTTTCTTCACGGCCCTTCGGAACATGGTACGCAAGTGTAACTACCCGTCACCTGCCGTTGAAGAGCGTCTTGTTCGCGACCGTTTCGTCGTGGGTTTGGCGGATTCTCACCTTTCAGACAAGCTGTGCCGCACTCCGAGCATTTCCCTGGACGACGCACTCGCGCAAGCTCGTCAGCACGAAGACGCCGAACGCGAAAAGCAACGCCTGTCCCTCACCGCTGGGCAACCGCCTACGGCAGCTCACGTGGACGCGGCGACTTCGCGTAAACCCGCGCAGCGTGCACGCGGACGACGCAACAGACGGGACTCTGGCAACTTTGCCGACTTTGCGTTGTTTGCGTCACGTTACCGGCCCGACGGTTCGCACACGAGCAACAGAGCTGGCGAGGCTTCGAAAAGCGGCGTAGGCCTAAGTGGGCAGTGCCAGTTTTGCGGTCACGAGTTTCACCGATGGTGTGACTGTCCAGTGGCCAAAGCGGTCTGCAACCACTGCAAGAAGCGAGGCCACTCGCGGCGGTATGTTGCTCAGGGAAGCGCCTCGGATCCGTGGAGCTCCACTCCGTCGCGGCAGTGGCTCGCAACGGGCGGTACGTTGAGGTGCGTGTCAACGGGGACCCTCTCGTCTTCAAAGTGAACTCTCTTGCCGACGTCTCGGTGGTTCCGCGCACGTTTTCCGGCTGCCCAGCCGTCCTCGATAAGCCGCGCGGCGAAAAACTTTTCGGAACCGGGAAACAAGCCCTGAAGCTTCTCGGCACCTTCGACGCGGCGCTGTCTTGGAGAGGCAGGCAAGTCAACGAGCGCCTCTACGTCGTTGCGGGACAAGAGCAGCCACTTCTTGGCTATCCCGCTATCGTTGCCCTCGCGGTCGTCAAGTTTGTCTGCGCCGTCACAGCAGCCCTGCCGGAAGCACCACCTCGTGAAGTCCCTCCAGCCCTTTTCACCGGCTTGGGCACGTTTCCGGAAGAGTACACAATAGGTATCAAGCCTGACGCGGTACCGTATGCCCTCAGCACAGCCCGGCGTATCCCGATACCGCTACGAGACGTAGTCAAAAAACTTGGACCATCTCCCCGAAGGGAACCCTGACGGGATGCGAAGCAGCAGCGGTGCGCACGGCGTCGACCCGGTTGAAACGGGCGTCGACGCGGGTGCTGGAAGAACGGTTTGAAGCGAAACTCTGTGTAGCGTTTACTCGAGTACACGTTTGTTTGAAACGCAAAGACACGGTAGGCGGGTTGGGTTTCGTGGAAGTTTCATTAAAGCGTTTGGCAAGACTTCGTAGTCGTTGTTTCTTCAGAGTCGAGACACGGGCGCTGGACCGGAGCAGGCGCGCGTTTCGCCTTCTATACCACGGGTGAAGCGAGAGAGAAGTGACACGTTCAGAGGTGTTGCGAGCGGGCGGAGCAGCCGGCAGCTGCGGGCGCTACGGCGTGCATGCTGCGGGTGAGGGAGAGAGTGACGTCAGCGCGCACCTGCGAGGGAAGCGTGCGAGCGGAGCGTGACGTCAACGCAGTGCTGTGGCGTGATCTACTTGGCAACGCTTCAACACCTACTGCGAGGGGAACGCGTTGCGGCGCATTCGTACGGACGCACGTAACGTACGGCGTTACACACGTGAGTCAAAGAGCTGCTTCGCATCTAAAAGGAGCTCGACAAGATGGAGCAGGAGGGCGTGATCCGGCGCGTCGACGAACCGACGGACTGGTGCGCGGGACTTGTCGTCGTCCCGAAGCCAGCGGGGGGTTACCACCTGTGCGTCGATTTGACAAAACTCGACCAAATCGTTCTACGTGAACGCCAGGTACTTCCGACCGTCGACCAAACCCTGAGACTTCTCGGTGACGCCCGCGTTTTTTAGAAGTTGGACGCAACTTGAGGCTTCCACCAAGTACGCCTGGCGCGCGAGTCCCAGAAGTACACGACTTTCATCACTCCGTTTGGCATTGCTACTGCCGCCTCCCATTCGGCATAACATCGGCCCCGGAATACTTTCAGCGTCAGATGTCTCGCCTGCTGGAAGGGTTGGCCGGTGTTATTAACCTTATGGATGACATCCTTGTGTTTGGCCGCACCACAGAAGAACACGACCAACGCCTCCGGGCAGTCCTCGGTCGCCTCCAACAAGCGGGGGTCACCTTTAATGCTGCCAAGTGCAGTTTCGGCGTGTCCAGCGTGCGATTCCTTGCCATTGTTGTCGGTGTCAATGGCATCACTCCGTATCCAGACAAATTGGCGGCCATTCAGCGCATGCCAGCTCCTCAGGACGCTCATGGTGTCCAACGCTTTCTCGGTATGCTCAACCATGTCGGTCGCTTTCTCCCGGGCCTCTCTCAAACTGCGCCAATCAGAAGTCTCCTGAACAAGACTGCAGCCTGGGGACCAGCATTTGAAAAGCTCAAGAGCATGCTGTCCTCAGACATCTGCCTCGCACTGTTGACGACAGTCTCCGCAGATGCCAGTTCCTTCGGGCTGGGTGCTGTTCTCCTTCAAGACCAGCCATCAGGGGAGCGCCGACCAGTTGCGCACGCCTCTCGAGCACTGACTGAAACGGAATGGAGGTATAGCCAGATCGAAAAAGAGGCACTGGCTGCCACTTGGGCCATCAACCGATTCGACGAGTTTCTTCCGGGTCTTCGTTTCACACTGGTGACCGACCATAAGCCGTTAGTAAAGCTCCTAGGAACCGCGGATCTCGATCTCATGCCACCACGAATCCAGCGCTTCCGCATCCGCCTTCTCCAGTACGAGTTTGACGTCAAGTACGTTCCTGGAAAACAGCTTACTGGGAACGCGGGAACAAACAACAGACGAAGGAAGAACCACAGAACACGAGCGCTCCTACCTTTCAAAAACAATATTAAAAGCAACAGCAAATTCTTAGTGTGCCACTGTCACTGAAATGATGTAGCTGCCTCCATTTGAACAGTAAATATGTACTACTAGAAGTAGTAACCAAATACAATGGTTCATTTCTCTCCTTGTGTCCCTGTGTATGCTCACCGCTATGAACACAGCGCTCGTGTTCTGTGGTTCTTCCTTCGTCTGTTGTGTGTTCCCGCGCTCCCAGTAAGCTGAAGAAGTTTAGAACATATGCATGTTGATTAGGCCCATATTGAAATGAATTGGAGGCTTTAGAACATATGCATGTTGATTAGGCCCATATTGAACTGGAGACTTTAGAACATATGCGTGTTTATTAGCCCCATACTGGACTGAACTGGAGACTTTAGAACATACGCATATTTATTAGACCGAAGAGGTCCATACTGGAGTACGCAGCGGCGGCCTGGGATCCCAGCTTCTAATAAACTAAAACTGAAAAGTATGCAAAGAAAATCTGCTAGGTTCACGTATAACAGTTACAGTTGAAAACATCCCCGTCGCACCTCCTATAGAAAGCAGGACCAGAGGAACTTGAAACAAGGCGCTGTCATGACAGGCTAAAGCTATTTTATTTGTTCTATCACAAAACGTTACGAGTTGATCCATCCGCATTCAAGCGCCTTTACTCGCTCTCTTCACACAAAAAAAGGTAGCCAAGCTGAAGTGCAGAACAAACACTTTGACGTACTCTTTCTTTCCTCGGACAATCGTCGAGTGGAACAACTTATCTGCTGATGCGGTAGAACGTCCCAACGTTGATTCTTTTCTGCAGGTGATCATAAATGAAGCTCCGTAAGCGCCAGTACGCTTGAAGCGTCATGTAACGTCATGTACTCACTTGCTATCGCTTTCACTTTGCTGTGTTCGAATAAATGGTGAAACTTTCTTTCTGTTCTTTTTTTTCTTTTTTTTTCTTCGACTTTTTGTGCTATGTGAGTACAATGTCAGTACTTGTGAGTACTTTGTGCTACGTGAATACTTGTAATGTGAGCACTTTGTGCTATGTGAGTACTGACTGCCGTGGAATTTGTTCCCTTTCGTTGTTTTGCATATTTTACCAATGTCGTTGCTTCGCAGAATATTACTCCATGTACTTGTCTTTTTGCTTTCTTTTTTCCCAATGTGCAGCGCTATATTCAATACTTCGAGCTTGCGGTGTATTGCTGCGTTGTCATATTATGCCCCACTCCTGCCTAAGGCCTTCATAGAAGGCCGGCAGTATCTAACAAAATAAACAAAATAATATATAAATAACGTGATCTGTCCATGTTAGACTTTCGTCAAAAGTGACACCAAAGAATCTTAGTGAATTCACGCGCGAAGGAGCACTGTTGAGAAAATTGATGATGGATTGACTGTCTGAAATGCTTTTAGCTCCTGTTGTCGGCGCCTTCAAGTGACCTTGAGCCACATGCAAGCGCAGTTATCCGAGCACTTCACACGAGCCATCCGGGGAACTCAACGAAAGATCCGGGTGATCATAGGCGTACCAACAGGGGGGGCAAGGGGGGCGCTAGCCCCCCCACTGAGAAATGTTAGGGGGGCGGAGCCCCCCACTTGCGACAGTGGTCATTGTCGTCTACAGACTGGGAAACTAACAAGTCAGGCAAACTAACGCAGCAATAACGTAAATATGTTATAAAATTTGTCCGCCGATTCAGCTGTGACGACTGTCCTCCGTGTGTCATGACCACGCACTGTAGGCTCTCTGCGGTGCGGGCTGCCTATTCCACGCTTTCGCGTGTTGCGTTCGAGCATTGCAGAGGAGGCTATCGCTCAGCTGGGGCTCTATAACATTACACCAATCTGTCATGATTTTAGTTTGTTCTGCCTGGCCTGAAATTACAGTAATCGGTGACGCAAACGTGGGCGGGAACCAGTACACGTTTTATAGCCCGATATAACGCTCTCTTTTTTTCGGGAAATTTAGTTTCTTTGAAAACGATTAGCATCGCCACTGCTCCATATCCAAGCTGCTGCAAGTTGATGAGTGTGCAGAAGTGTCGAGTATTTTAGTTGTGCCTAGCCAGGAGAGCTAAAAAAGATTCCCACTTTAGTCTTCGATTAGCCTGCTTCACCTTGCTTATCATATGAAATCCTACAGTGGTGGCGGCGGCTTTTGACAAGGATGTGGAGTCGAGCACATTGAGAAACCCAGCTTTCAAGTTTGCCCCGTAACTTGATCCACCTCACCATTTAGATTATCAGCGTCCACGGTTTTCTGGACTGAGAAGGCTGCCTACCTGCAAAGGATGGTGTCTGTTCCTAATAATGTTTATTTCTCTCTCTACCTCTCTGTCAGCAACGATGAGTTCATAGAAAGTTGTATACGCGCATGAGCAGCTCAACATCGTTATACTACTACTGAAAGTATCTATTATACACATATAAGCTTTAAGTAGCGGGCGAGATGGATGTAGCGGGCGATGTAGCAGAAGTAGTGGGCGATGTGATTGGCGGGCAGCCTTCTTGAATTACGTTCAGAAAGAGACACTGTGTGGCTATTCCGAAAAAAAAATATTGTTCAGCACAGTAATGCGCTGCCTATTGTGCAGACTTCATTTTAACGCCGCGAGTTTTCGCATACTCGTGGCGTCGCCTAAGAAGGAGGCGATTTCATGGCACACCAAAAATTTTTGACGAATAGCAAAGAACCAATGACCAATAATACACCGCATTGAAAATAGTTTATTATTATTTTTTCTTTACGCGGTCATGCGTAAACGATAATTACGCGGTGGATCACTTGCGCGTCATTTGTTGCGTCGTGTTACGAACAGGTGCTGTAAGCGTGACCCAGAAGCTTTCGACCAATCATTAACAGCTAACGACGTTTACGGAAGGAGACAATGCGGGGTAGTTTAACGTTATAATAATACTAATAATATCTGGGGTTCAACGTCCTAAAATGATTATGAGAGACCCCCTAGTGGAGGTCTCCGAAAATTTCGAGCACCTGGGGTTTTAACGTTATAATCACCCACATATTTTCAAAGAAAATTTGAGCTTACACAGTTTGCGTAGGCTATCTACTTGGAGGGGCCGGAGGGGAGGAGTAAAGGGCCACTTCACCGCTTTCCCGTCCACCCCCCACCCCCCCCCCCCCACACACACACACACATACAAGCTGGGAAAATAGGAGGGCAAGAAACGACACCTAGTATATAAATTCGTAGTCATTTATAATCTTATAACTATGCTCAACCAGCTCAATGTGGTTTCCATAAATATTATTCCACTGACCTTGGTCTTCTTCTTTAGAAACACGTTATATTAGCGGGAGTAAAGAAATTGGCACCCGGATTATCCTGAAGACTTCTGCGAAGTACCTTGCTTTGTCAGTCACATGTTTTGTTTAATAAGTGAGAATTTAAGGTACTACAGTCATAGCAGATTCTTCATACTCATCGTATTTAGAACGCCAAACTGAGACTGTGAAGTTTGCAGATGGAATGCTCAGGTGAAGTACAGGTTAAATGTGGCTGTACTTCTTAAACTTCGCGGTAATATTTCCAAAATGTTATTAAACACTGCTGTGTTGTCGCGGTATAGGACGGCCCAACGTGCACATTCTGTTTGTTCAGATTCTTCCTTGATTGAAAACAAACAGTTTTGAAAAGCAAATCATCAAATCATCCCTATGAACAGAAAAAATCACGTCAAATACAGCGAAAATGTAGTTCCCTCTCTCTCTCTCCTTACATATATATATATATATATATATATATATATATATATATATATATTATATATATATATATATATATATACATATATATACGGCAGACAGAGTGAGAGACGCCAGCCCCCCCACTCGCGAACGAGTTGGTACGCCACTGCGGGTAATCAGCCCAAAAGTTTAAAGAAGTGCAGTCTTTGGCAGTAAACCTTTCGTACAGGACGCATTAGATATCCAAACAAGTTAGACAATCTACTGCTTCAAAGTACTGTTTAGTGTTTGTTCAGACAGTTACTGAAGCTGTAACTTCTTGTACGCTGAACTGCTATTTACCATTTACAATGGCGACGTTGTAAAGGCAGTAGGGCACCATACACTTGCTCCTTCAAACTCCAGCGCCAAGCCTGTGCCTTTTGAACGCCAACAGCGGGCATGCCAGAGGCAGTGGTTTCGCATTTGTTAAGAGATGGCACCACGGTACGTAATTTGCCACATTCTCTCAGAGATGGCGCCACGGTACGTGAAGCGCACTAGCCTGCTGTTGCGCTCTGGCCTCATTGGTCGCATACGCCAGGGAAAGCCCAATATTTACTTCGCACAGTGACAGCAAACAATGGCGTCCATAAGGACGAGTGCACATGTGTAGTGTGGTGTAATGTGGTTTAATGTGGTGGTGTGTGCCCTAGCGACCATGCACAGCATTATGGCTAGTATAAACTCGAACCATTCTGCTTTGCCGGTGGACATTTCACGCTTACATCTACTCTCGATTGCGGGAGAGTTAGCCATTTTTGTTCTGATCAATGAAAACTTTGCCTCGTGTACATTAAGGGGGGTGAGACATCGAAAATGACTTTCCAGATTTGGCTGTATAGCAGTGGTAATAAAAGCTGTGACAATAAAATTTGCAAGGAATATTAAAGATACACGCAGCTTGTGTTAGAGCTCAAAATTATTTTTAAATTTTAATTAGTATTTTTTTATTTCTGTTTTCTAATGTTTCTATGTATGTATCTTATTCTTAAGATCTGCTATCGGAAGGAGTGTCGCAAGGTCGTAGAAAGGTAGAAATCCAAGGCTAGAAGTGGAACTGAAATGATGCGCGTACTGCAAAAATTAGATTTCTTATGCTTTTTTAAGTTTGTAGATGCATAAAAAATGCCACTTATGAATGCTTTCTTGTACTAAAAAAATATAAATGCACCTATGTTATTGATTCCAGTTCAAGTTATGCAAATGCCACTAGTCAACACATTCGAGAATTTTTGTTTGGTTATGCCTAGGGCTCCGTGTTTTCTGTTTTATCCGAAAAAATCTGATAAACATTCGCCGGTAAAATTTTTGACAATTCGGATTTATCCGACAAACCCCGATTTCAAGGGCCAATATGACCTGGTTTCGTTGTTTATCGAAAGGGCATGCAAGTTCTAAGCTCTCATTGATACATCTTCTGGTTTGATCGATTTAAGTTTACCACGCCTAGCTGTATGAGGCGACGTAGCTGTATTGTGCTCCGACTCAGCTTCCTACATGCTGAAGGTTCACAAGGACTTGCAAGTGTCCAACCCCAAATTCAAGTTGGGCGCTTCACTTCAAAGATCCATGCCACCTACTCAACAACGCTCTGGAGGATGGAATCAGGACGAGCTCGTTTAACGTAGTTCACGATTCTGTTGTGCACTTTCCTGCCCTGTTGAACTCGTCGCGGGAGCTGCGCCGTAAGTTTGGTCTTGTGTGCTTGGCCATGGGCATGTCCATCAAGTCGCTGAAAAACGTATGTCCGTCGAGGTGGTTCTCTTCTTTATGAAGCTATAGGAGATATTTTGGACTACTGGCGCGCCTTTTTGTCTTTCTTGAGAAGTGACGAAGCCAAGGGAACGAAGTGTGAGAAGCTCAAGAGTCTTATTTCATTGCCTGAAGCTGTGCACGACTTGCTCTTTAAGATGACATTTCTGAATATCAATTCGTGTGCCGTGCTCTCAATCATTAAGGAACTTGAGGCAGAAAGTAGCCTGGTACACCAAGTTTATCCCATACTGGGGGTTTGTCTGCACGCACTCATCAGTCAATGGCGTTATCCAACCGAGGTCTTCGCATCAGATGTCACAAGTCTGTTGGACCTCCTTAATGAGACTGACTGCTTAAAGACTTTCCAGACTTTCACGGATGCTACGCTGTTGTCGCCGAAAAGTGGAGACAGACATCTGAGAGGAACCTGTGCGGTCAACTACAGTACACCAAAGAATCGTTTTGGTACTGTGTTCAAACTGTTAATCCAAGTGTGAAGCATGAGCTGCCCTGTGCGTTCGAAACCTATGCGCCTATTTTTCAATGAATGCTTCATGAACCTGACGACATGAGCCAGCTCCTGAGTGATTTTGCGAACTATCAGTGCTATGAAAAATGTAACATTGTTGAACCCCTCTCGTGTTGGAGACTTCACAATGTCCAGTGGCCAGTGCTTTCTCGCTGCACGCTGCGTCTTCTGGCGCTTCCTGTTTCTAGCGCTAACGTTGAAAGGGCATTTTCGAAGCGAAGAGTCTTCAATCGAAAGGAGCGAGCTTCGATCACTGACAGCAACCTCGCAAAGTATGCCTGCGTGTTTTACAATAAGCTTTAAGCATAAGGTTGGTATACGCACAAATACAGATGTTTTTTGTTCAAGTATTTCGCTTGTGCGTATATGTTTTCGTGCATTCAAACCTCCTAGAAAAAAAAGTGTGCTTCCTGTGTTTTGATGTTTTAGTATTCAGATATGAATTGATCTAAGATTTTGGGGTTTTGAAAATAATGCAAAACTCCGAATTTCGGAGAATTGGAGATTTACGAGAAACAAACTCCGATAAACGCCGAATTTCCGCCAAAAATATAAACTCCTATAAACACCCGCCGATTTTCAAGAAAAATAAACACCGAAAACACGGAGCCCTAATATACCTTATCACGAGAGAGAGGTGCACAAACTTCAAAAAATGTAAATTTTTTTCTTCAGAATTCCTCTGGGCTGTAGTCTTTGAAATCTGAGCATTGCGACACTACACATACGACCAAATTCCGAACTGAAACCGAAGCCGGATTTTATGACCAAAAAACTTCAGAGCGTTGACTTTCTGTCAGTATCGGAAACGAAGAGACGCACGTCGAGGTACACCCACATTTCCTGTCAACGTGTAGCAGAGAAAGGGCGAAGAATTATTTTTGAAACCAGGAATACGCAGGTGTGGTACATTATCTGAAAGAGAAAAAAAAAAAGTCACAGTTTCACCGCAAGGGCGAAGCAATGAATGCGATAGCAAGAAATTAATGCTATACGAAGTGAGGCTCGCCAATGGATACTCTCAGTTTGTAGAGCGCTCCTGTTGCAAAGGCGGCCGAAGAGAGAGAGAGAGAGAAGAAGAAAGGCAGGGAGGTTAACCGGTTTGCTACCCTGCACTGGGGATAAGGGAATGGGGAATAGAAAGCAAGAGAGAGAAGGAGAGCACTGTGCGTGCGAAGGGGTACAATCAGTCACTGAGGCTGGAGCTTCTCTGACCTACATGACATCAGCGCTCTGAAATACCATTGGGGAATCGCGGCATTTAAGAGGGCCGTAGGCGAGCCATTGTGATTACCGCAGCGCTGAAAACACTGGATCGAGAATCTCCAGCACTTGCAGGGCAGTTCGGGCTGACGGAGTGTTTAGCTTATTCAAAAGCATCAATATAGTGTTCAGAAGAGAGCGAAGCATCGCAGCAATGTCCTTGTCTTTCTCCGGCAAGTCGTGGGGAACCAGCGCTGTCGTTGACTCGGTCTGTGTCTGCTGCGACCATTGGAGTCGCTGTGTATGGTGCTGTGGCTTTGGCTGTGGCTGTGGTTCTGGCTGTGGCTCTGGCTGCAGCTTTGGCAATGCCGGCCATGCTTCAGTGTCCATGTGCTCTCAGAAATCGACTCGGGCGTGTCTAGTCTAGGCAGCAGAGTATGAGGTGTCACCTGTGAACTGCGCTTCACAGAGTTCCTTGAACATCTACGGCGTCGGGAGCGTCGCTTTGTGACGACATCAACAGCTTCCCGACGAGGCAGCCGAAGCAGCGAAGGAAACTTGCGCGCTTCAAGTGTCGAGCTGTGACACTTGATAGTTCGCGCTCATCTTCTGTTTGTTCGTTTAGCGGCGTCCCTTGAACTCGAGTGACTTTCGTACGCTCCGTAACATGAGCGCGGGCATCACGGTGAAAGCTTGAAACATTCCTCTTCCCCTCACCACGAGAAAACCGCGCGAGCAGACAGCGGAAGGGCAAGGTTCTCCCTGCGCAAATATAAGAAGAAGCGAGCGAGCTCGCCGACGACTTTTAAATGCGCCCGTCGCGCTCCTAGCGCCATCTCGCTGGTAATGAAGAAACGCTTATTATCGCCTGCCGTCTCTGAGTGCGTCCAGCGGTAAAGGATGTATATATAACGCTCGCCGTTAGCTACGTGGAGAGTCTGCGTTTCGTGGCGTAGTGGATAGCGCCACTCGCTGCGGAGCAAGAGGTCCCTGGTTCGATTCCGCGCTTCAGAAGCATTTTTCTGAATTATTTTTCTTTGTGGCTTTTATATATATATACATACTTATACATATACGGTGCATGACAGCGGCGACGGCAAAATCCAGCCGAGACTGTCCATATAATTGCTATCACAATAAAATTTTCTGCCAGATGATTGCAAAATTTTCAAATCGAATTTTTGGACAAAACGAAGTCTCACCCCACCTTAAGTTCGATAGCGTAAAACCCAAAAAGTGTTGTTATTATTATTATATTATTATTATTATTATTATTATTATTATTATTATTATTATTATTACCACCTCTTCTGCAGCGGTAACTGAGGGTGGAAGAAAGAAGAAACCCGCCTCGATTGGAGGTATGAAGACATCCACTATATCTGTAGCTCAACGCCCACAACGGCCACAACGGCCAAAGGCTATTTTTGTTACGAAGCTGAGGCCGGACACCACTGCTGCTGACATCA